>NW_026599366.1:0-148791 GCF_023634085.1 Falco cherrug | reverse complement strand
AGCTGAAAGGCACCACAAAACTTGTTCTACCTGCTTTCTGGGCTGAGATGGGGAATCGCTGAATTTTGGACTCGGCTGGTGACAAAATGTTCCAAACACACCCCATGCACAACTCCACCGGGGAAGGTGCCAGAAACGAGTTCTGTTGGTAGTTTTTACACTACCCCGGTAGGCAGCTGAAAGGCACCACAAAACTTGTTCTACCTGCTTTCTGGGCTGAGATGGGGAATCGCTGAATTTTGGACTCGGCTGGTGACAAAATGTTCCAAACACACCCCATGCACAACTCCACCGGGGAAGGTGCCAGAAACGAGTTCTGTTGGTAGTTTTTACACTACCCCGGTAGGCAGCTGAAAGGCACCACAAAACTTGTTCTACCTGCTTTCTGGGCTGAGATGGGGAATCGCTGAATTTTGGACTCGGCTGGTGACAAAATGTTCCAAACACACCCCATGCACAACTCCACCGGGGAAGGTGCCAGAAACGAGTTCCGTTGGTAGTTTTTACACTACCCCGGTAGGCAGCTGAAAGGCACCACAAAACTTGTTCTACCTGCTTTCTGGGCTGAGATGGGGAATCGCTGAATTTTGGACTCGGCTGGTAACAAAATGTTCCAAACACACCCCATGCACAACTCCACCGGGGAAGGTGCCAGAAACGAGTTCTGTTGGTAGTTTTTTACACTACCCCGGTAGGCAGCTGAAAGGCACCACAAAACTTGTTCTACCTGCTTTCTGGGCTGAGATGGGGAATCGCTGAATTTTGGACTCGGCTGGTGACAAATGTTTCCAAACACACCCCATGCACAACTCCACCGGGGAAGGTGCCAGAAACGAGTTCTGTTGGTAGTTTTTACACTACCCCGGTAGGCAGCTGAAAGGCACCACAAAACTTGTTCTACCTGCTTTCTGGCTGAGATGGGGAATCGCTGAATTTTGGACTCGGCTGGTGACAAAATGTTCCAAACACACCCCATGCACAACTCCACCGGGAAGGTGCCAGAAACGAGTTCTGTTGGTAGTTTTTACACTACCCCGGTAGGCAGCTGAAAGGCACCACAAAACTTGTTCTACCTGCTTTCTGGGCTGAGATGGGGAATCGCTGAATTTTGGACTCGGCTGGTGACAAAATGTTCCAAACACACCCCATGCACAACTCCACCGGGGAAGGTGCCAGAAACGAGTTCTGTTGGTAGTTTTTACACTACCCCGGTAGGCAGCTGAAAGGCACCACAAAACTTGTTCTACCTGCTTTCTGGGCTGAGATGGAGAATCGCTGAATTTTGGACTCGGCTGGTGACAAAATGTTCCAAACACATCCCATGCACAACTCCACCGGGGAAGGTGCCAGAAACGAGTTCCGTTGGTAGTTTTTTACACTACCCCGGTAGGCAGCTGAAAGGCACCACAAAACTTGTTCTACCTGCTTTCTGGGCTGAGATGGGGAATCGCTGAATTTTGGACTCGGCTGGTGACAAAATGTTCCAAACACACCCCATGCACAACTCCACCGGGGAAGGTGCCAGAAACGAGTTCCGTTGGTAGTTTTTACACTACCCCGGTAGGCAGCTGAAAGGCACCACAAAACTTGTTCTACCTGCTTTCTGGGCTGAGATGGGGAATCGCTGAATTTTGGACTCGGCTGGTAACAAAATGTTCCAAACACACCCCATGCACAACTCCACCGGGGAAGGTGCCAGAAACGAGTTCTGTTGGTAGTTTTTACACTACCCCGGTAGGCAGCTGAAAGGCACCACAAAACTTGTTCTACCTGCTTTCTGGGCTGAGATGGGGAATCGCTGAATTTTGGACTCGGCTGGTGACAAAATGTTCCAAACACACCCCATGCACAACTCCACGGGGGAAGGTGCCAGAAACGAGTTCTGTTGGTAGTTTTTACACTACCCCGGTAGGCAGCTGAAAGGCACCACAAAACTTGTTCTACCTGCTTTCTGGGCTGAGATGGGGAATCGCTGAATTTTGGACTCGGCTGGTGACAAAATGTTCCAAACACACCCCATGCACAACTCCACCGGGGAAGGTGCCAGAAACGAGTTCTGTTGGTAGTTTTTACACTACCCCGGTAGGCACCTGAAAGGCACCACAAAACTTGTTCTACCTGCTTTCTGGGCTGAGATGGGGAATCGCTGAATTTTGGACTCGGCTGGTGACAAAATGTTCCAAACACACCCCATGCACAACTCCACCGGGGAAGGTGCCAGAATCGAGTTCCGTTGGTAGTTTTTACACTACCCCGGTAGGCAAGAGAAAGGCACCACAAAACTTGTTCTACCTGCTTACTGGGCTGAGATGGGGAATCGCTGAATTTTGGACTCGGCTGGTGACAAAATGTTCCAAACACACCCCATGCACAACTCCACCGGGGAAGGTGCCAGAAACGAGTTCTGTTGGTAGTTTTTACACTACCCCGGTAGGCAGCTGAAAGGCACCACAAAACTTGTTCTACCTGCTTTCTGGGCTGAGATGGGGAATCGCTGAATTTTGGACTCGGCTGGTGACAAAATGTTCCAAACACACCCCATGCACAACTCCACCGGGGAAGGTGCCAGAAACGAGTTCTGTTGGTAGTTTTTACAGTACCCCGGTAGGCAGCTGAAAGGCACCACAAAACTTCTTCTACCTGCTTTCTGGGCTGAGATGGGGAATCGCTGAATTTTGGACTCGGCTGGTGACAAAATGTTCCAAACACACCCCATGCACACCTCCACCGGGGAAGGTGCCAGAAACGAGTTCTGTTGGTAGTTTTTACACTACCCCGGTAGGCAGCTGAAAGGCACCACAAAACTTGTTCTACCTGCTTTCTGGGCTGAGATGGGGAATCGCTGATTTTGGACTCGGCTGGTGACAAAATGTTCCAAACACATCCCATGCACAACTCCACCGGGGAAGGTGCCAGAAACGAGTTCTGTTGGTAGTTTTTACACTACCCCGGTAGGCAGCTGAAAGGCACCACAAAACTTGTTCTACCTGCTTTCTGGGCTGAGATGGGGAATCGCTGAATTTTGGACTCGGCTGGTGACAAAATGTTCCAAACACACCCCATGCACAACTCCACCGGGGAAGGTGCCAGAAACGAGTTCTGTTGGTAGTTTTTACACTACCCCGGTAGGCAGCTGAAAGGCACCACAAAACTTGTTCTGCCTGCTTTCTGGGCTGAGATGGGGAATCGCTGAATTTTGGACTCGGCTGGTGACAAAATGTTCCAAACACACCCCATGCACAACTCCACCGGGGAAGGTGCCAGAAACGAGTTCTGTTGGTAGTTTTTACACTACCCCGGTAGGCAGCTGAAAGGCACCACAAAACTTGTTCTACCTGCTTTCTGGGCTGAGATGGGGAATCGCTGAATTTTGGACTCGGCTGGTGACAAAATGTTCCAAACACACCCCATGCACAACTCCACCGGGGAAGGTGCCAGAAACGAGTTCCGTTGGTAGTTTTTACACTACCCCGGTAGGCAGCTGAAAGGCACCACAAAACTTGTTCTACCTGCTTTCTGGGCTGAGATGGGGAATCGCTGAATTTTGGACTCGGCTGGTGACAAAATGTTCCAAACACACCCCATGCACAACTCCACCGGGGAAGGTGCCAGAAACGAGTTCTGTTGGTAGTTTTTACACTACCCCGGTAGGCAGCTGAAAGGCACCACAAAACTTGTTCTACCTGCTTTCTGGGCTGAGATGGGGAATCGCTGAATTTTCGACTCGGCTGGTGACAAAATGTTCCAAACACACCCCATGCACAACTCCACCGGGGAAGGTGCCAGAAACGAGTTCTGTTGGTAGTTTTTACCGTACCCCGGTAGGCAGCTGAAAGGCACCACAAAACTTGTTCTACCTGCTTTCTGGGCTGAGATGGGGAATCGCTGAATTTTGGACTCGGCTGGTGACAAAATGTTCCAAACACACCCCATGCACACCTCCACCGGGGAAGGTGCCAGAAACGAGTTCTGTTGGTAGTTTTTACACTACCCCGGTAGGCAGCTGAAAGGCACCACAAAACTTGTTCTACCTGCTTTCTGGGCTGAGATGGGGAATCGCTGAATTTTGGACTCGGCTGGTGACAAAATGTTCCAAACACACCCCATGCACAACTCCACCGGGGAAGGTGCCAGAAACGAGTTCTGTTGGTAGTTTTTACACTACCCCGGTAGGCAGCTGAAAGGCACCACAAAACTTGTTCTACCTGCTTTGTGGGCTGAGATGGGGAATCGCTGAATTTTGGACTCGGCTGGTGACAAAATGTTCCAAACACACCCCATGCACAACTCCACCGGGGAAGGTGCCAGAAACGAGTTCCGTTGGTAGTTTTTACACTACCCCGGTAGGCAGCTGAAAGGCACCACAAAACTTGTTGTACCTGCTTTCTGGGCTGAGATGGGGAATCGCTGAATTTTGGACTCGGCTGGTGACAAAATGTTCCAAACACACCCCATGCACAACTCCACCGGGGAAGGTGCCAGAAACGAGTTCTGTTGGTAGTTTTTACACTACCCCGGTAGGCAGCTGAAAGGCACCACAAAACTTGTTCTACCTGCTTTCTGGTGTGAGATGGGGAATCGCTGAATTTTGGACTCGGCTGGTGACAAAATGTTCCAAACACACCCCATGCACAACTCCACGGGGAAGGTGCCAGAAACGAGTTCCGTTGGTAGTTTTTTACACTACCCCGGTAGGCAGCTGAAAGGCACCATTAAACCTTTTCTTATCTGCTTCCTGGGCTAGAGATGGGGAACAGCTGAATTTTGGACTCGGCTGGTGACAGAATGTTCCAAACACACCCCATGCACAACTCCACCGGGGAAGGTGCCAGAAACGAGTTCTGTTGGTAGTTTTTACACTACCCGGTAGGCAGCTGAAAGGCACCACAAAACTTGTTCTACCTGCTTTCTGGGCTGAGATGGGGAATCGCTGAATTTTGGACTCGGCTGGTGACAAAATGTTCCAAACACACCCCATGCACAACTCCACCGGGGAAGGTGCCAGAAAGGAGTTCTGTTGGTAGTTTTTACACTACCCCGGTAGGCAGCTGAAAGGCACCACAAAACTTGTTCTACCTGCTTTCTGGGCTGAGATGGGGAATCGCTGAATTTTGGACTCGGCTGGTGACAAAATGTTCCAAACACACCCCATGCACAACTCCACCGGGGAAGGTGCCAGAAACGAGTTCTGTTGGTAGTTTTTACACTACCCCGGTAGGCAGCTGAAAGGCACCACAAAACTTGTTCTACCTGCTTTCTGGGCTGAGATGGGGAATCGCTGAATTTTGGACTCGGCTGGTGACAAAATGTTCCAAACACACCCCCTGCACAACTCCACCGGGGAAGGTGCCAGAAACGAGTTCTGTTGTAGTTTTTACACTACCCCGGTAGGCAGCTGAAAGGCACCACAAAACTTGTTCTACCTGCTTTCTGGGCTGAGATGGGGAATCGCTGAATTTTGGACTCGGCTGCTGACAAAATGTTCCAAACACACCCCATGCACAACTCCACCGGGGAAGGTGCCAGAAACGAGTTCTGTTGGTAGTTTTTACACTACCCCGGTAGGCAGCTGAAAGGCACCACAAAACTTGTTCTACCTGCTTTCTGGGCTGAGATGGGGAATCGCTGAATTTTGGACTCGGCTGGTGACAAAATGTTCCAAACACACCCCATGCACAACTCCACCGGGGAAGGTGCCAGAAACGAGTTCTGTTGGTAGTTTTTACACTACCCCGGTAGGCAAGAGAAAGGCACCACAAAACTTGTTCTACCTGCTTTCTGGGCTGAGATGGGGAATCGCTGAATTTTGGACTCGGCTGGTGACAAAATGTTCCAAACACACCCCATGCACAACTCCACCGGGGAAGGTGCCAGAAACGAGTTCTGTTGGTAGTTTTTACACTACCCCGGTAGGCACCTGAAAGGCACCACAAAACTTGTTCTACCTGCTTTCTGGGCTGAGATGGGGAATCGCTGAATTTTGGACTCGGCTGGTGACAAAATGTTCCAAACACACCCCCTGCACAACTCCACCGGGGAAGGTGCCAGAAACGAGTTCTGTTGGTAGTTTTTACACTACCCCGGTAGGCAGCTGAAAGGCACCACAAAACTTGTTCTACCTGCTTTCTGGGCTGAGATGGGGAATCGCTGAATTTTGGACTCGGCTGGTGACAAAATGTTCCAAACACACCCCATGCACAACTCCACCGGGGAAGGTGCCAGAAACGAGTTCTGTTGGTAGTTTTTACACTACCCCGGTAGGCAGCTGAAAGGCACCACAAAACTTGTTCTACCTGCTTTCTGGGCTGAGATGGGGAATCGCTGAATTTTGGACTCGGCTGGTGACAAAATGTTCCAAACACACCCCATGCACAACTCCACCGGGGAAGGTGCCAGAAACGAGTTCTGTTGGTAGTTTTTACACTACCCCGGTAGGCAAGAGAAAGGCACCACAAAACTTGTTCTACCTGCTTTCTGGGCTGAGATGGGGAATCGCTGAATTTTGGACTCGGCTGGTGACAAAATGTTCCAAACACACCCCATGCACAACTCCACCGGGGAAGGTGCCAGAAACGAGTTCTGTTGGTAGTTTTTTACACTACCCCGGTAGGCAAGAGAAAGGCACCACAAAACTTGTTCTACCTGCTTTCTGGGCTGAGATGGGGAATCGCTGAATTTTGGACTCGGCTGGTGACAAAATGTTCCAAACACACCCCATGCACACCTCCACCGGGGAAGGTGCCAGAAACGAGTTCTGTTGGTAGTTTTTACACTACCCCGGTAGGCAGCTGAAAGGCACCACAAAACTTGTTCTACCTGCTTTCTGGGCTGAGATGGGGAATCGCTGAATTTTGGACTCGGCTGGTGACAAAATGTTCCAAACACACCCCATGCACAACTCCACCGGGGAAGGTGCCAGAAACGAGTTCTGTTGGTAGTTTTTACACTACCCCGGTAGGCAGCTGAAAGGCACCACAAAACTTGTTCTACCTGCTTTGTGGGCTGAGATGGGGAATCGCTGAATTTTGGACTCGGCTGGTGACAAAATGTTCCAAACACACCCCATGCAAAACTCCACCGGGGAAGGTGCCAGAAACGAGTTCCGTTGGTAGTTTTTACACTACCCCGGTAGGCAGCTGAAAGGCACCACAAAACTTGTTCTACCTGCTTTCTGGGCTGAGATGGGGAATCGCTGAATTTTGGACTCGGCTGGTGACAAAATGTTCCAAACACACCCATGCACACCTCCACCGGGGAAGGTGCCAGAAACGAGTTCTGTTGGTAGTTTTTACACTACCCCGGTAGGCAGCTGAAAGGCACCACAAAACTTGTTCTACCCTGCTTTCTGGGCTGAGATGGGGAATCGCTGAATTTTGGACTCGGCTGGTGACAAAATGTTCCAAACACACCCCATGCACAACTCCACCGGGGAAGGTGCCAGAAACGAGTTCTGTTGGTAGTTTTTACACTACCCCGGTAGGCAGCTGAAAGGCACCACAAAACTTGTTCTACCTGCTTTCTGGGCTGAGATGGGGAATCGCTGAATTTTGGACTCGGCTGGTGACAAAATGTTCCAAACACACCCCATGCACAACTCCACCGGGGAAGGTGCCAGAAACGAGTTCCGTTGGTAGTTTTTACACTACCCGGTAGGCAGCTGAAAGGCACCACAAAACTTGTTGTACCTGCTTTCTGGGCTGAGATGGGGAATCGCTGAATTTTGGACTCGGCTGGTGACAAAATGTTCCAAACACACCCCATGCACAACTCCACCGGGGAAGGTGCAGAAACGAGTTCTGTTGGTAGTTTTTACACTACCCCGGTAGGCAGCTGAAAGGCACCACAAAACTTGTTCTACCTGCTTTCTGGGCTGAGATGGGGAATCGCTGAATTTTGGACTCGGCTGGTGACAAAATGTTCCAAACACACCCCATGCACAACTCCACCGGGGAAGGTGCCAGAAACGAGTTCTGTTGGTAGTTTTTTACACTACCCCGGTAGGCAGCTGAAAGGCACCACAAAACTTGTTCTACCTGCTTTCTGGGCTGAGATGGGGAATCGCTGAATTTTGGACTCGGCTGGTGACAAAATGTTCCAAACACACCCCATGCACAACTCCACCGGGGAAGGTGCCAGAAACGAGTTCTGTTGGTAGTTTTTACACTACCCCGGTAGGCAGCTGAAAGGCACCACAAAACTTGTTCTACCTGCTTTCTGGGCTGAGATGGGGAATCGCTGAATTTTGGACTCGGCTGGTGACAAAATGTTCCAAACACACCCCATGCACAACTCCACCGGGGAAGGTGCCAGAAACGAGTTCCGTTGGTAGTTTTTTACACTACCCCGGTAGGCAGCTGAAAGGCACCATTAAACCTTTTCTTATCTGCTTCCTGGGCTAGAGATGGGGAACAGCTGAATTTTGGACTCGGCTGGTGACAGAATGTTCCAAACACACCCCATGCACAACTCCACCGGGGAAGGTGCCAGAAACGAGTTCTGTTGGTAGTTTTTACACTACCCCGGTAGGCAGCTGAAAGGCACCACAAAACTTGTTCTACCTGCTTTCTGGGCTGAGATGGGGAATCGCTGAATTTTGGACTCGGCTGGTGACAAAATGTTCCAAACACACCCCATGCACAACTCCACCGGGAAGGTGCCAGAAAGGAGTTCTGTTGGTAGTTTTTACACTACCCCGGTAGGCAGCTGAAAGGCACCACAAAACTTGTTCTACCTGCTTTCTGGGCTGAGATGGGGAATCGCTGAATTTTCGACTCGGCTGGTGACAAAATGTTCCAAACACACCCCATGCACAACTCCACCGGGGAAGGTGCCAGAAACGAGTTCTGTTGGTAGTTTTTACACTACCCCGGTAGGCAGCTGAAAGGCACCACAAAACTTGTTCTACCTGCTTTCTGGGCTGAGATGGGGAATCGCTGAATTTTGGACTCGGCTGGTGACAAAATGTTCCAAACACACCCCCTGCACAACTCCACCGGGGAAGGTGCCAGAAACGAGTTCTGTTGGTAGTTTTTACACTACCCCGGTAGGCAGCTGAAAGGCACCACAAAACTTGTTCTACCTGCTTTCTGGGCTGAGATGGGGAATCGCTGAATTTTGGACTCGGCTGCTGACAAAATGTTCCAAACACACCCCCATGCACAACCTCCACCGGGGATAGGTGCCAGAAACGAGTTCTGTTGGTAGTTTTTACACTACCCCGGTAGGCAGCTGAAAGGCACCACAAAACTTGTTCTACCTGCTTTCTGGGCTGAGATGGGGAATCGCTGAATTTTGGACTCGGCTGGTGACAAAATGTTCCAACACACCCCATGCACAACTCCACCGGGGAAGGTGCCAGAAACGAGTTCTGTTGGTAGTTTTTACACTACCCCGGTAGGCAAGAGAAAGGCACCACAAAACTTGTTCTACCTGCTTTCTGGGCTGAGATGGGGAATCGCTGAATTTTGGACTCGGCTGGTGACAAAATGTTCCAAACACACCCCATGCACAACTCCACCGGGGAAGGTGCCAGAACGAGTTCTGTTGGTAGTTTTTTACACTACCCCGGTAGGCACCTGAAAGGCACCACAAAACTTGTTCTACCTGCTTTCTGGGCTGAGATGGGGAATCGCTGAATTTTGGACTCGGCTGGTGACAAAATGTTCCAAACACACCCCCTGCACAACTCCACCGGGAAGGTGCCAGAAACGAGTTCTGTTGGTAGTTTTTACACTACCCCGGTAGGCAGCTGAAAGGCACCACAAAACTTGTTCTACCTGCTTTCTGGGCTGAGATGGGGAATCGCTGAATTTTGGACTCGGCTGGTGACAAAATGTTCCAAACACACCCCATGCACAACTCCACCGGGGAAGGTGCCAGAAACGAGTTCTGTTGGTAGTTTTTACACTACCCCGGTAGGCAGCTGAAAGGCACCACAAAACTTGTTCTACCTGCTTTCTGGGCTGAGATGGGGAATCGCTGAATTTTGGACTCGGCTGGTGACAAAATGTTCCAAACACACCCCATGCACAACTCCACCGGGGAAGGTGCCAGAAACGAGTTCTGTTGGTAGTTTTTACACTACCCCGGTAGGCAAGAGAAAGGCACCACAAAACTTGTTCTACCTGCTTTCTGGGCTGAGATGGGGAATCGCTGAATTTTGGACTCGGCTGGTGACAAAAATGTTCCAAACACACCCCATGCACAACTCCACCGGGGAAGGTGCCAGAAACGAGTTCTGTTGGTAGCTGTTGGTAGTTTTTACACTACCCCGGTAGGCAGCTGAAAGGCACCACAAAACTTGTTCTACCTGCTTTCTGGGCTGAGATGGGGAATCGCTGAATTTTGGACTCGGCTGGTGACAAAATGTTCCAAACACACCCCATGCACAACTCCACCGGGGAAGGTGCCAGAAACGAGTTCTGTTGGTAGTTTTTACACTACCCCGGTAGGCAGCTGAAAGGCACCACAAAACTTGTTCTACCTGCTTTGTGGGCTGAGATGGGGAATCGCTGAATTTTGGACTCGGCTGGTAACAAAATGTTCCAAACACACCCCATGCACAACTCCACCGGGGAAGGTGCCAGAAACGAGTTCCGTTGGTAGTTTTTACACTACCCCGGTAGGCAGCTGAAAGGCACCACAAAACTTGTTGTACCTGCTTTCTGGGCTGAGATGGGGAATCGCTGAATTTTGGACTCGGCTGGTGACAAAATGTTCCAAACACACCCCATGCACAACTCCACCGGGGAAGGTGCCAGAAACGAGTTCTGTTGGTAGTTTTTACACTACCCCCGGTAGGCAGCTGAAAGGCACCACAAAACTTGTTCTACCTGCTTTCTGGGCTGAGATGGGGAATCGCTGAATTTTGGACTCGGCTGGTGACAAAATGTTCCAAACACACCCCATGCACAACTCCACCGGGGAAGGTGCCAGAAACGAGTTCTGTTGGTAGTTTTTACACTACCCCGGTAGGCAAGAGAAAGGCACCACAAAACTTGTTCTACCTGCTTTCTGGGCTGAGATGGGGAATCGCTGAATTTTGGACTCGGCTGGTGACAAAATGTTCCAAACACACCCCATGCACAACTCCACCGGGGAAGGTGCCAGAAACGAGTTCTGTTGGTAGTTTTTACACTACCCCGGTAGGCAGCTGAAAGGCACCACAAAACTTGTTCTACCTGCTTTCTGGGCTGAGATGGGGAATCGCTGAATTTTGGACTCGGCTGGTGACAAAATGTTCCAAACACACCCCATGCACAACTCCACCAGGGAAGGTGCCAGAAACGAGTTCCGTTGGTAGTTTTTACACTACCCCGGTAGGCAGCTGAAAGGCACCACAAAACTTGTTGTACCTGCTTTCTGGGCTGAGATGGGGAATCGCTGAATTTTGGACTCGGCTGGTGACAAAATGTTCCAAACACACCCCATGCACAACTCCACCGGGGAAGGTGCCAGAAACGAGTTCTGTTGGTAGTTTTTACACTACCCCGGTAGGCAGCTGAAAGGCACCACAAAACTTGTTCTACCTGCTTTCTGGGCTGAGATGGGGAATCGCTGAATTTTGGACTCGGCTGGTGACAAAATGTTCCAAACACACCCCATGCACAACTCCACCGGGGAAGGTGCCAGAAACGAGTTCTGTTGGTAGTTTTTACACTACCCCGGTAGGCAAGAGAAAGGCACCACAAAACTTGTTCTACCTGCTTTCTGGGCTGAGATGGGGAATCGCTGAATTTTGGACTCGGCTGGTGACAAAATGTTCCAAACACACCCCATGCACAACTCCACCGGGGAAGGTGCCAGAAACGAGTTCTGTTGGTAGTTTTTACACTACCCCGGTAGGCAGCTGAAAGGCACCACAAAACTTGTTCTACCTGCTTTCTGGGCTGAGATGGGGAATCGCTGAATTTTGGACTCGGCTGGTGACAAAATGTTCCAAACACACCCCATGCACAACTCCACCGGGGAAGGTGCCAGAAACGAGTTCCGTTGGTAGTTTTTACACTACCCCGGTAGGCAGCTGAAAGGCACCATTAAACCTTTTCTTATCTGCTTCCTGGGCTAGAGATGGGGAACAGCTGAATTTTGGACTCGGCTGGTGACAGAATGTTCCAAACACACCCCATGCACAACTCCACCGGGGAAGGTGCCAGAAACGAGTTCTGTTGGTAGTTTTTACACTACCCCGGTAGGCAGCTGAAAGGCACCACAAAACTTGTTCTACCTGCTTTCTGGGCTGAGATGGGGAATCGCTGAATTTTGGACTCGGCTGGTGACAAAATGTTCCAAACACACCCCATGCACAACTCCACCGGGGAAGGTGCCAGAAAGGAGTTCTGTTGGTAGTTTTTACACTACCCCGGTAGGCAGCTGAAAGGCACCACAAAACTTGTTCTACCTGCTTTCTGGGCTGAGATGGGGAATCGCTGAATTTTCGACTCGGCTGGTGACAAAATGTTCCAAACACACCCCATGCACAACTCCACCGGGGAAGGTGCCAGAAACGAGTTCTGTTGGTAGTTTTTACACTACCCCGGTAGGCAGCTGAAAGGCACCACAAAACTTGTTCTACCTGCTTTCTGGGCTGAGATGGGGAATCGCTGAATTTTGGACTCGGCTGGTGACAAAATGTTCCAAACACACCCCCTGCACAACTCCACCGGGGAAGGTGCCAGAAACGAGTTCTGTTGGTAGTTTTTACACTACCCCGGTAGGCAGCTGAAAGGCACCACAAAACTTGTTCTACCTGCTTTCTGGGCTGAGATGGGGAATCGCTGAATTTTGGACTCGGCTGCTGACAAAATGTTCCAAACACACCCCATGCACAACTCCACCGGGGAAGGTGCCAGAAACGAGTTCTGTTGGTAGTTTTTACACTACCCCGGTAGGCAGCTGAAAGGCACCACAAAACTTGTTCTACCTGCTTTCTGGGCTGAGATGGGGAATCGCTGAATTTTGGACTCGGCTGGTGACAAAATGTTCCAAACACACCCCATGCACACCTCCACCGGGGAAGGTGCCAGAAACGAGTTCTGTTGGTAGTTTTTACACTACCCCGGTAGGCAAGAGAAAGGCACCACAAAACTTGTTCTACCTGCTTTCTGGGCTGAGATGGGGAATCGCTGAATTTTGGACTCGGCTGGTGACAAAATGTTCCAAACACACCCCATGCACAACTCCACCGGGGAAGGTGCCAGAAACGAGTTCTGTTGGTAGTTTTTACACTACCCCGGTAGGCAAGAGAAAGGCACCACAAAACTTGTTCTACCTGCTTTCTGGGCTGAGATGGGGAATCGCTGAATTTTGGACTCGGCTGGTGACAAAATGTTCCAAACACACCCCATGCACAACTCCACCGGGGAAGGTGCCAGAAACGAGTTCTGTTGGTAGTTTTTACACTACCCCGGTAGGCAGCTGAAAGGCACCACAAAACTTGTTCTACCTGCTTTCTGGGCTGAGATGGGGAATCGCTGAATTTTGGACTCGGCTGGTGACAAAATGTTCCAAACACACCCCATGCACAACTCCACCGGGGAAGGTGCCAGAAACGAGTTCTGTTGGTAGTTTTTACACTACCCCGGTAGGCAGCTGAAAGGCACCACAAAACTTGTTCTACCTGCTTTCTGGGCTGAGATGGGGAATCGCTGAATTTTGGACTCGGCTGCTGACAAAATGTTCCAAACACACCCCATGCACAACTCCACCGGGGAAGGTGCCAGAAACGAGTTCTGTTGGTAGTTTTTACACTACCCCGGTAGGCAAGAGAAAGGCACCACAAAACTTGTTGTACCTGCTTTCTGGGCTGAGATGGAGAATCGCTGAATTTTGGACTCGGCTGGTGACAAAATGTTCCAAACACACCCCATGCACACCTCCACCGGGGAAGGTGCCAGAAACGAGTTCTGTTGGTAGTTTTTACACTACCCCGGTAGGCAGCTGAAAGGCACCACAAAACTTGTTCTACCTGCTTTCTGGGCTGAGATGGGGAATCGCTGAATTTTGGACTCGGCTGGTGACAAAATGTTCCAAACACACCCCATGCACAACTCCACCGGGGAAGGTGCCAGAATCGAGTTCCGTTGGTAGTTTTTACACTACCCCGGTAGGCAAGAGAAAGGCACTACAAAACTTGTTGTACCTGCTTTCTGGGCTGAGATGGGGAACGGCTGAATTTTGGACTCGGCTCCTGACAAAATGTTCCAAACACACCCCATGCACAACTCCACCGGGGAAGGTGCCAGAAAGGAGTTCTGTTGGTAGTTTTTACACTACCCCGGTAGGCAGCTGAAAGGCACCACAAAACTTGTTCTACCTGCTTTCTCGGCTGAGATGGGGAATCGCTGAATTTTGGACTCGGCTGGTGACAAAATGTTCCAAACACACCCCATGCACAACTCCACCGGGGAAGGTGCCAGAAACGAGTTCTGTTGGTAGTTTTTACACTACCCCGGTAGGCAAGAGAAAGGCACCACAAAACTTGTTCTACCTGCTTTCTGGGCTGAGATGGGGAATCGCTGAATTTTGGACTCGGCTGGTGACAAAATGTTCCAAACACACCCCATGCACAACTCCACCGGGGAAGGTGCCAGAAACGAGTTCTGTTGGTAGTTTTTACACTACCCCGGTAGGCAGCTGAAAGGCACCACAAAACTTGTTCTACCTGCTTTCTGGGCTGAGATGGGGAATCGCTGAATTTTGGACTCGGCTGGTGACAAAATGTTCCAAACACACCCCATGCACAACTCCACCGGGGAAGGTGCCAGAAAGGAGTTCTGTTGGTAGTTTTTACACTACCCCGGTAGGCAGCTGAAAGGCACCACAAAACTTGTTCTACCTGCTTTCTGGGCTGAGATGGGGAATCGCTGAATTTTGGACTCGGCTGGTGACAAAATGTTCCAAACACACCCCATGCACAACTCCACCGGGGAAGGTGCCAGAATCGAGTTCCGTTGGTAGTTTTTACACTACCCCGGTAGGCAGCTGAAAGGCACCACAAAACTTGTTCTACCTGCTTTCTGGGCTGAGATGGGGAATCGCTGAATTTTGGACTCGGCTGGTGACAAAATGTTCCAAACACACCCCATGCACAACTCCACCGGGGAAGGTGCCAGAAACGAGTTCTGTTGGTAGTTTTTACACTACCCCGGTAGGCACCTGAAAGGCACCACAAAACTTGTTCTACCTGCTTTCTGGGCTGAGATGGGGAATCGCTGAATTTTGGACTCGGCTGGTGACAAAATGTTCCAAACACACCCCATGCACAACTCCACCGGGGAAGGTGCCAGAAACGAGTTCCGTTGGTAGTTTTTACACTACCCCGGTAGGCAGCTGAAAGGCACCACAAAACTTGTTCTACCTGCTTTCTGGGCTGAGATGGGGAATCGCTGAATTTTGGACTCGGCTGGTGACAAAATGTTCCAAACACACCCCATGCACAACTCCACCGGGGAAGGTGCCAGAAACGAGTTCTGTTGGTAGTTTTTACACTACCCCGGTAGGCAGCTGAAAGGCACCACAAAACTTGTTCTACCTGCTTTCTGGGCTGAGATGGGGAATCGCTGAATTTTGGACTCGGCTGGTGACAAAATGTTCCAAACACACCCCATGCACAACTCCACCGGGGAAGGTGCCAGAAACGAGTTCTGTTGGTAGTTTTTACACTACCCCGGTAGGCAGCTGAAAGGCACCACAAAACTTGTTCTACCTGCTTTCTGGGCTGAGATGGGGAATCGCTGAATTTTGGACTCGGCTGGTGACAAAATGTTCCAAACACACCCCATGCACAACTCCACCGGGGAAGGTGCCAGAAACGAGTTCTGTTGGTAGTTTTTACACTACCCCGGTAGGCAGCTGAAAGGCACCACAAAACTTGTTCTACCTGCTTTCTGGGCTGAGATGGGGAATCGCTGAATTTTGGACTCGGCTGGTAACAAAATGTTCCAAACACACCCCATGCACAACTCCACCGGGGAAGGTGCCAGAAACGAGTTCTGTTGGTAGTTTTTACACTACCCCGGTAGGCAAGAGAAAGGCACCACAAAACTTGTTCTACCTGCTTTCTGGGCTGAGATGGGGAATCGCTGAATTTTCGACTCGGCTGGTGACAAAATGTTCCAAACACACCCCATGCACAACTCCACCGGGGAAGGTGCCAGAAACGAGTTCTGTTGGTAGTTTTTACACTACCCCGGTAGGCAGCTGAAAGGCACCACAAAACTTGTTCTACCTGCTTTCTGGGCTGAGATGGGGAATCGCTGAATTTTGGACTCGGCTGGTGACAAAATGTTCCAAACACACCCCATGCACAACTCCACCGGGGAAGGTGCCAGAAACGAGTTCTGCTGGTAGTTTTTACACTACCCCGGTAGGCAAGAGAAAGGCACCACAAAACTTGTTCTACCTGCTTTCTGGGCTGAGATGGAGAATCGCTGAATTTTGGACTCGGCTGGTGACAAAATGTTCCAAACACACCCCATGCACACCTCCACCGGGGAAGGTGCCAGAAACGAGTTCTGTTGGTAGTTTTTACACTACCCCGGTAGGCAGCTGAAAGGCACCACAAAACTTGTTCTACCTGCTTTCTGGGCTGAGATGGGGAATCGCTGAATTTTGGACTCGGCTGGTGACAAAATGTTCCAAACACACCCCATGCACAACTCCACCGGGGAAGGTGCCAGTATCGAGTTCCGTTGGTAGTTTTTACACTACCCCGGTAGGCAGCTGAAAGGCACCACAAAACTTGTTCTACCTGCTTTCTGGGCTGAGATGGGGAACGGCTGAATTTTGGACTCGGCTGCTGACAAAATGTTCCAAACACACCCCATGCACAACTCCACCGGGGAAGGTGCCAGAAACGAGTTCTGTTGGTAGTTTTTACACTACCCCGGTAGGCAGCTGAAAGGCACCACAAAACTTGTTCTACCTGCTTTCTGGGCTGAGATGGGGAATCGCTGAATTTTGGACTCGGCTGGTGACAAAATGTTCCAAACACACCCCATGCACAACTCCACCGGGGAAGGTGCCAGAAACGAGTTCTGTTGGTAGTTTTTACACTACCCCGGTAGGCAAGAGAAAGGCACCACAAAACTTGTTCTACCTGCTTTCTGGGCTGAGATGGGGAATCGCTGAATTTTGGACTCGGCTGGTGACAAAATGTTCCAAACACACCCCATGCACAACTCCACCGGGGAAGGTGCCAGAAACGAGTTCTGTTGGTAGTTTTTACACTACCCCGGTAGGCAAGAGAAAGGCACCACAAAACTTGTTCTACCTGCTTTCTGGGCTGAGATGGGGAATCGCTGAATTTTGGACTCGGCTGGTGACAAAATGTTCCAAACACACCCCATGCACAACTCCACCGGGGAAGGTGCCAGAAACGAGTTCTGTTGGTAGTTTTTACACTACCCCGGTAGGCAGCTGAAAGGCACCACAAAACTTGTTCTACCTGCTTTCTGGGCTGAGATGGGGAATCGCTGAATTTTGGACTCGGCTGGTGACAAAATGTTCCAAACACACCCCATGCACAACTCCACCGGGGAAGGTGCCAGAAACGAGTTCTGTTGGTAGTTTTTACACTACCCTGGTAGGCAGCTGAAAGGCACCACAAAACTTGTTCTACCTGCTTTCTGGGCTGAGATGGGGAATCGCTGAATTTTGGACTCGGCTGGTGACAAAATGATCCAAACACACCCCATGCACAACTCCACCGGGGAAGGTGCCAGAAACGAGTTCTGTTGGTAGTTTTTACACTACCCCGGTAGGCAGCTGAAAGGCACCACAAAACTTGTTCTACCTGCTTTCTGGGCTGAGATGGGGAATCGCTGAATTTTGGACTTGGCTGGTGACAAAATGTTCCAAACACACCCCATGCACAACTCCACCGGGGAAGGTGCCAGAAACGAGTTCTGTTGGTACGTTTTACACTACCCCGGTAGGCAGCTGAAAGGCACCACAAAACTTGTTCTACCTGCTTTCTGGGCTGAGATGGGGAATCGCTGAATTTTGGACTCGGCTGGTGACAAAATGTTCCAAACACACCCCATGCACAACTCCACCGGGGAAGGTGCCAGAAACGAGTTCCGTTGGTAGTTTTTACACTACCCCGGTAGGCAGCTGAAAGGCACCACAAAACTTGTTCTACCTGCTTTCTGGGCTGAGATGGGGAATCGCTGAATTTTGGACTCGGCTGGTGACAAAATGTTCCAAACACACCCCATGCACAACTCCACCGGGGAAGGTGCCAGAAACGAGTTCTGTTGGTAGTTTTTACACTACCCCGGTAGGCAGCTGAAAGGCACCACAAAACTTGTTCTACCTGCTTTCTGGGCTGAGATGGGGAATCGCTGAATTTTGGACTCGGCTGGTGACAAAATGTTCCAAACACACCCCATGCACAACTCCACCGGGGAAGGTGCCAGAAACGAGTTCTGTTGGTAGTTTTTACAGTACCCCGGTAGGCAAGAGAAAGGCACCACAAAACTTGTTCTACCTGCTTTCTGGGCTGAGATGGGGAATCGCTGAATTTTGGACTCGGCTGGTGACAAAATGTTCCAAACACACCCCATGCACAACTCCACCGGGGAAGGTGCCAGAAACGAGTTCTGTTGGTAGTTTTTACACTACCCCGGTAGGCAAGAGAAAGGCACCACAAAACTTGTTCTACCTGCTTTCTGGGCTGAGATGGGGAATCGCTGAATTTTGGACTCGGCTGGTGACAAAATGTTCCAAACACACCCCATGCACAACTCCACCGGGGAAGGTGCCAGAAACGAGTTCTGTTGGTAGTTTTTACACTACCCCGGTAGGCAGCTGAAAGGCACCACAAAACTTGTTCTACCTGCTTTCTGGGCTGAGATGGGGAATCGCTGAATTTTGGACTCGGCTGGTGACAAAATGTTCCAAACACACCCCATGCACAACTCCACCGGGGAAGGTGCCAGAAACGAGTTCTGTTGGTAGTTTTTACACTACCCCGGTAGGCAGCTGAAAGGCACCACAAAACTTGTTGTACCTGCTTTCTGGGCTGAGATGGGGAATCGCTGAATTTTGGACTCGGCTGCTGACAAAATGTTCCAAACACACCCCATGCACAACTCCACCGGGGAAGGTGCCAGAAACGAGTTCTGTTGGTAGTTTTTACACTACCCCGGTAGGCAAGAGAAAGGCACCACAAAACTTGTTGTACCTGCTTTCTGGGCTGAGATGGAGAATCGCTGAATTTTGGACTCGGCTGGTGACAAAATGTTCCAAACACACCCCATGCACACCTCCACCGGGGAAGGTGCCAGAAACGAGTTCTGTTGGTAGTTTTTACACTACCCCGGTAGGCAGCTGAAAGGCACCACAAAACTTGTTCTACCTGCTTTCTGGGCTGAGATGGGGAATCGCTGAATTTTGGACTCGGCTGGTGACAAAATGTTCCAAACACACCCCATGCACAACTCCACCGGGGAAGGTGCCAGAATCGAGTTCCGTTGGTAGTTTTTACACTACCCCGGTAGGCAAGAGAAAGGCACTACAAAACTTGTTGTACCTGCTTTCTGGGCTGAGATGGGGAACGGCTGAATTTTGGACTCGGCTCCTGACAAAATGTTCCAAACACACCCCATGCACAACTCCACCGGGGAAGGTGCCAGAAAGGAGTTCTGTTGGTAGTTTTTACACTACCCCGGTAGGCAGCTGAAAGGCACCACAAAACTTGTTCTACCTGCTTTCTCGGCTGAGATGGGGAATCGCTGAATTTTGGACTCGGCTGGTGACAAAATGTTCCAAACACACCCCATGCACAACTCCACCGGGGAAGGTGCCAGAAACGAGTTCTGTTGGTAGTTTTTACACTACCCCGGTAGGCAGCTGAAAGGCACCACAAAACTTGTTCTACCTGCTTTCTGGGCTGAGATGGGGAATCGCTGAATTTTGGACTCGGCTGGTGACAAAATGTTCCAAACACACCCCATGCACAACTCCACCGGGGAAGGTGCCAGAAACGAGTTCTGTTGGTAGTTTTTACACTACCCCGGTAGGCAGCTGAAAGGCACCACAAAACTTGTTCTACCTGCTTTCTGGGCTGAGATGGGGAATCGCTGAATTTTGGACTCGGCTGGTAACAAAATGTTCCAAACACACCCCATGCACAACTCCACCGGGGAAGGTGCCAGAAACGAGTTCTGTTGGTAGTTTTTACACTACCCCGGTAGGCAAGAGAAAGGCACCACAAAACTTGTTCTACCTGCTTTCTGGGCTGAGATGGGGAATCGCTGAATTTTGGACTCGGCTGGTGACAAAATGTTCCAAACACACCCCATGCACAACTCCACCGGGGAAGGTGCCAGAAACGAGTTCTGTTGGTAGTTTTTACACTACCCCGGTAGGCAAGAGAAAGGCACCACAAAACTTGTTCTACCTGCTTTCTGGGCTGAGATGGGGAATCGCTGAATTTTGGACTCGGCTGGTGACAAAATGTTCCAAACACACCCCATGCACAACTCCACCGGGGAAGGTGCCAGAAAGGAGTTCTGTTGGTAGTTTTTACACTACCCCGGTAGGCAGCTGAAAGGCACCACAAAACTTGTTCTACCTGCTTTCTGGGCTGAGATGGGGAATAGCTGAATTTTGGACTCGGCTGGTGACAAAATGTTCCAAACACACCCCATGCACAACTCCACCGGGGAAGGTGCCAGAATCGAGTTCCGTTGGTAGTTTTTACACTACCCCGGTAGGCAGCTGAAAGGCACCACAAAACTTGTTCTACCTGCTTTCTGGGCTGAGATGGGGAATCGCTGAATTTTGGACTCGGCTGGTGACAAAATGTTCCAAACACACCCCATGCACAACTCCACCGGGGAAGGTGCCAGAAACGAGTTCTGTTGGTAGTTTTTACACTACCCTGGTAGGCAGCTGAAAGGCACCACAAAACTTGTTCTACCTGCTTTCTGGGCTGAGATGGGGAATCGCTGAATTTTGGACTCGGCTGGTGACAAAATGTTCCAAACACACCCCATGCACAACTCCACCGGGGAAGGTGCCAGAAACGAGTTCTGTTGGTAGTTTTTACACTACCCCGGTAGGCAGCTGAAAGGCACCACAAAACTTGTTCTACCTGCTTTCTGGGCTGAGATGGGGAATCGCTGAATTTTGGACTCGGCTGGTGACAAAATGTTCCAAACACACCCCATGCACAACTCCACCGGGGAAGGTGCCAGAAACGAGTTCTGTTGGTAGTTTTTACACTACCCCGGTAGGCACCTGAAAGGCACCACAAAACTTGTTCTACCTGCTTTCTGGGCTGAGATGGGGAATCGCTGAATTTTGGACTCGGCTGGTGACAAAATGTTCCAAACACACCCCATGCACAACTCCACCGGGGAAGGTGCCAGAAACGAGTTCCGTTGGTAGTTTTTACACTACCCCGGTAGGCAGCTGAAAGGCACCACAAAACTTGTTCTACCTGCTTTCTGGGCTGAGATGGGGAATCGCTGAATTTTGGACTCGGCTGGTGACAAAATGTTCCAAACACACCCCATGCACAACTCCACCGGGGAAGGTGCCAGAAAGGAGTTCTGTTGGTAGTTTTTACACTACCCCGGTAGGCAGCTGAAAGGCACCACAAAACTTGTTCTACCTGCTTTCTGGGCTGAGATGGGGAATCGCTGAATTTTGGACTCGGCTGGTGACAAAATGTTCCAAACACACCCCATGCACAACTCCACCGGGGAAGGTGCCAGAAACGAGTTCTGTTGGTAGTTTTTACACTACCCCGGTAGGCAGCTGAAAGGCACCACAAAACTTGTTCTACCTGCTTTCTGGGCTGAGATGGGGAATCGCTGAATTTTGGACTCGGCTGGTGACAAAATGTTCCAAACACACCCCATGCACAACTCCACCGGGGAAGGTGCCAGAAACGAGTTCTGTTGGTAGTTTTTACACTACCCCGGTAGGCAGCTGAAAGGCACCACAAAACTTGTTCTACCTGCTTTCTGGGCTGAGATGGGGAATCGCTGAATTTTGGACTCGGCTGGTAACAAAATGTTCCAAACACACCCCATGCACAACTCCACCGGGGAAGGTGCCAGAAACGAGTTCTGTTGGTAGTTTTTACACTACCCCGGTAGGCAAGAGAAAGGCACCACAAAACTTGTTCTACCTGCTTTCTGGGCTGAGATGGGGAATCGCTGAATTTTGGACTCGGCTGGTGACAAAATGTTCCAAACACACCCCATGCACAACTCCACCGGGGAAGGTGCCAGAAACGAGTTCTGTTGGTAGTTTTTACACTACCCCGGTAGGCAGCTGAAAGGCACCACAAAACTTGTTCTACCTGCTTTCTGGGCTGAGATGGGGAATCGCTGAATTTTGGACTCGGCTGGTGACAAAATGTTCCAAACACACCCCATGCACAACTCCACCGGGGAAGGTGCCAGAAACGAGTTCTGTTGGTAGTTTTTACACTACCCCGGTAGGCAAGAGAAAGGCACCACAAAACTTGTTCTACCTGCTTTCTGGGCTGAGATGGAGAATCGCTGAATTTTGGACTCGGCTGGTGACAAAATGTTCCAAACACACCCCATGCACACCTCCACCGGGGAAGGTGCCAGAAACGAGTTCTGTTGGTAGTTTTTACACTACCCCGGTAGGCAGCTGAAAGGCACCACAAAACTTGTTCTACCTGCTTTCTGGGCTGAGATGGGGAATCGCTGAATTTTGGACTCGGCTGGTGACAAAATGTTCCAAACACACCCCATGCACAACTCCACCGGGGAAGGTGCCAGAAACGAGTTCTGTTGGTAGTTTTTACACTACCCCGGTAGGTAGCTGAAAGGCACCACAAAACTTGTTCTACCTGCTTTCTGGGCTGAGATGGGGAATCGCTGAATTTTGGACTCGGCTGGTGACAAAATGTTCCAAACACACCCCATGCACAACTCCACCGGGGAAGGTGCCAGAAACGAGTTCTGTTGGTAGTTTTTACACTACCCCGGTAGGCACCTGAAAGGCACCACAAAACTTGTTCTACCTGCTTTCTGGGCTGAGATGGGGAATCGCTGAATTTTGGACTCGGCTGGTGACAAAATGTTCCAAACACACCCCATGCACAACTCCACCGGGGAAGGTGCCAGAAACGAGTTCCGTTGGTAGTTTTTACACTACCCCGGTAGGCAGCTGAAAGGCACCACAAAACTTGTTCTACCTGCTTTCTGGGCTGAGATGGGGAATCGCTGAATTTTGGACTCGGCTGGTGACAAAATGTTCCAAACACACCCCATGCACAACTCCACCGGGGAAGGTGCCAGAAAGGAGTTCTGTTGGTAGTTTTTACACTACCCCGGTAGGCAGCTGAAAGGCACCACAAAACTTGTTCTACCTGCTTTCTGGGCTGAGATGGGGAATCGCTGAATTTTGGACTCGGCTGGTGACAAAATGTTCCAAACACACCCCATGCACAACTCCACCGGGGAAGGTGCCAGAAACGAGTTCCGTTGGTAGTTTTTACACTACCCCGGTAGGCAGCTGAAAGGCACCACAAAACTTGTTCTACCTGCTTTCTGGGCTGAGATGGGGAATCGCTGAATTTTGGACTCGGCTGGTGACAAAATGTTCCAAACACACCCCATGCACAACTCCACCGGGGAAGGTGCCAGAAAGGAGTTCTGTTGGTAGTTTTTACACTACCCCGGTAGGCAGCTGAAAGGCACCACAAAACTTGTTCTACCTGCTTTCTGGGCTGAGATGGGGAATCGCTGAATTTTGGACTCGGCTGGTGACAAAATGTTCCAAACACACCCCATGCACAACTCCACCGGGGAAGGTGCCAGAAACGAGTTCTGTTGGTAGTTTTTACACTACCCCGGTAGGCAGCTGAAAGGCACCACAAAACTTGTTCTACCTGCTTTCTGGGCTGAGATGGGGAATCGCTGAATTTTGGACTCGGCTGGTGACAAAATGTTCCAAACACACCCCATGCACAACTCCACCGGGGAAGGTGCCAGAAACGAGTTCTGTTGGTAGTTTTTACACTACCCCGGTAGGCAGCTGAAAGGCACCACAAAACTTGTTCTACCTGCTTTCTGGGCTGAGATGGGGAATCGCTGAATTTTGGACTCGGCTGGTAACAAAATGTTCCAAACACACCCCATGCACAACTCCACCGGGGAAGGTGCCAGAAACGAGTTCTGTTGGTAGTTTTTACACTACCCCGGTAGGCAAGAGAAAGGCACCACAAAACTTGTTCTACCTGCTTTCTGGGCTGAGATGGGGAATCGCTGAATTTTGGACTCGGCTGGTGACAAAATGTTCCAAACACACCCCATGCACAACTCCACCGGGGAAGGTGCCAGAAACGAGTTCTGTTGGTAGTTTTTACACTACCCCGGTAGGCAGCTGAAAGGCACCACAAAACTTGTTCTACCTGCTTTCTGGGCTGAGATGGGGAATCGCTGAATTTTGGACTCGGCTGGTGACAAAATGTTCCAAACACACCCCATGCACAACTCCACCGGGGAAGGTGCCAGAAACGAGTTCTGTTGGTAGTTTTTACACTACCCCGGTAGGCAAGAGAAAGGCACCACAAAACTTGTTCTACCTGCTTTCTGGGCTGAGATGGAGAATCGCTGAATTTTGGACTCGGCTGGTGACAAAATGTTCCAAACACACCCCATGCACAACTCCACCGGGGAAGGTGCCAGAAACGAGTTCTGTTGGTAGTTTTTACACTACCCCGGTAGGCAGCTGAAAGGCACCACAAAACTTGTTCTACCTGCTTTCTGGGCTGAGATGGGGAATCGCTGAATTTTGGACTCGGCTGGTGACAAAATGTTCCAAACACACCCCATGCACAACTCCACCGGGGAAGGTGCCAGTATCGAGTTCCGTTGGTAGTTTTTACACTACCCCGGTAGGCAGCTGAAAGGCACCACAAAACTTGTTCTACCTGCTTTCTGGGCTGAGATGGGGAACGGCTGAATTTTGGACTCGGCTGCTGACAAAATGTTCCAAACACACCCCATGCACAACTCCACCGGGGAAGGTGCCAGAAACGAGTTCTGTTGGTAGTTTTTACACTACCCCGGTAGGCAGCTGAAAGGCACCACAAAACTTGTTCTACCTGCTTTCTGGGCTGAGATGGGGAATCGCTGAATTTTGGACTCGGCTGGTGACAAAATGTTCCAAACACACCCCATGCACAACTCCACCGGGGAAGGTGCCAGAAACGAGTTCTGTTGGTAGTTTTTACACTACCCCGGTAGGCAAGAGAAAGGCACCACAAAACTTGTTCTACCTGCTTTCTGGGCTGAGATGGGGAATCGCTGAATTTTGGACTCGGCTGGTGACAAAATGTTCCAAACACACCCCATGCACAACTCCACCGGGGAAGGTGCCAGAAACGAGTTCTGTTGGTAGTTTTTACACTACCCCGGTAGGCAGCTGAAAGGCACCACAAAACTTGTTCTACCTGCTTTCTGGGCTGAGATGGGGAATCGCTGAATTTTGGACTCGGCTGGTGACAAAATGTTCCAAACACACCCCATGCACAACTCCACCGGGGAAGGTGCCAGAAACGAGTTCTGTTGGTAGTTTTTACACTACCCTGGTAGGCAGCTGAAAGGCACCACAAAACTTGTTCTACCTGCTTTCTGGGCTGAGATGGGGAATCGCTGAATTTTGGACTCTGCTGGTGACAAAATGATCCAAACACCCCCCATGCACAACTCCACCGGGGAAGGTGCCAGAAACGAGTTCTGTTGGTAGTTTTTACACTACCCCGGTAGGCAGCTGAAAGGCACCACAAAACTTGTTCTACCTGCTTTCTGGGCTGAGATGGGGAATCGCTGAATTTTGGACTTGGCTGGTGACAAAATGTTCCAAACACACCCCATGCACAACTCCACCGGGGAAGGTGCCAGAAACGAGTTCTGTTGGTAGTTTTTACACTACCCCGGTAGGCAGCTGAAAGGCACCACAAAACTTGTTCTACCTGCTTTCTGGGCTGAGATGGGGAATCGCTGAATTTTGGACTCGGCTGGTGACAAAATGTTCCAAACACACCCCATGCACAACTCCACCGGGGAAGGTGCCAGAAAGGAGTTCTGTTGGTAGTTTTTACACTACCCCGGTAGGCAGCTGAAAGGCACCACAAAACTTGTTCTACCTGCTTTCTGGGCTGAGATGGGGAATCGCTGAATTTTGGACTCGGCTGGTGACAAAATGTTCCAAACACACCCCATGCACACCTCCACCGGGGAAGGTGCCAGAAACGAGTTCTGTTGGTAGTTTTTACACTACCCCGGTAGGCAGCTGAAAGGCACCACAAAACTTGTTCTACCTGCTTTCTGGGCTGAGATGGGGAATCGCTGAATTTTGGACTCGGCTGGTGACAAAATGTTCCAAACACACCCCATGCACACCTCCACCGGGGAAGGTGCCAGAAACGAGTTCTGTTGGTAGTTTTTACACTACCCCGGTAGGCAGCTGAAAGGCACCACAAAACTTGTTCTACCTGCTTTCTGGGCTGAGATGGGGAATCGCTGAATTTTGGACTCGGCTGGTGACAAAATGTTCCAAACACACCCCATGCACACCTCCACCGGGGAAGGTGCCAGAAACGAGTTCTGTTGGTAGTTTTTACACTACCCCGGTAGGCAGCTGAAAGGCACCACAAAACTTGTTCTACCTGCTTTCTGGGCTGAGATGGGGAATCGCTGAATTTTGGACTCGGCTGGTGACAAAATGTTCCAAACACACCCCATGCACAACTCCACCGGGGAAGGTGCCAGAAACGAGTTCTGTTGGTAGTTTTTACACTACCCCGGTAGGCAGCTGAAAGGCACCACAAAACTTGTTCTACCTGCTTTCTGGGCTGAGATGGGGAATCGCTGAATTTTGGACTCGGCTGGTGACAAAATGTTCCAAACACACCCCATGCACACCTCCACCGGGGAAGGTGCCAGAAACGAGTTCTGTTGGTAGTTTTTACACTACCCCGGTAGGCAGCTGAAAGGCACCACAAAACTTGTTCTACCTGCTTTCTGGGCTGAGATGGGGAATCGCTGAATTTTGGACTCGGCTGGTGACAAAATGTTCCAAACACACCCCATGCACAACTCCACCGGGGAAGGTGCCAGAAACGAGTTCTGTTGGTAGTTTTTACACTACCCCGGTAGGCAGCTGAAAGGCACCACAAAACTTGTTCTACCTGCTTTCTGGGCTGAGATGGGGAATCGCTGAATTTTGGACTCGGCTGGTGACAAAATGTTCCAAACACACCCCATGCACAACTCCACCGGGGAAGGTGCCAGAAACGAGTTCTGTTGGTAGTTTTTACACTACCCCGGTAGGCAGCTGAAAGGCACCACAAAACTTGTTCTACCTGCTTTCTGGGCTGAGATGGGGAATCGCTGAATTTTGGACTCGGCTGGTGACAAAATGTTCCAAACACACCCCATGCACAACTCCACCGGGGAAGGTGCCAGAAACGAGTTCTGTTGGTACTTTTTACACTACCCCGGTAGGCAAGAGAAAGGCACCACAAAACTTGTTCTACCTGCTTTCTGGGCTGAGATGGGGAATCGCTGAATTTTGGACTCGGCTGGTGACAAAATGTTCCAAACACACCCCATGCACAACTCCACCGGGGAAGGTGCCAGAAACGAGTTCCGTTGGTAGTTTTTACACTACCCCGGTAGGCAGCTGAAAGGCACCATTAAACCTTTTCTTATCTGCTTCCTGGGCTAGAGATGGGGAACAGCTGAATTTTGGACTCGGCTGGTGACAGAATGTTCCAAACACACCCCATGCACAACTCCACCGGGGAAGGTGCCAGAAACGAGTTCTGTTGGTAGTTTTTACACTACCCCGGTAGGCAGCTGAAAGGCACCACAAAACTTGTTCTACCTGCTTTCTGGGCTGAGATGGGGAATCGCTGAATTTTGGACTCGGCTGGTGACAAAATGTTCCAAACACACCCCATGCACAACTCCACCGGGGAAGGTGCCAGAAACGAGTTCTGTTGGTAGTTTTTACACTACCCCGGTAGGCAGCTGAAAGGCACCACAAAACTTGTTCTACCTGCTTTCTGGGCTGAGATGGGGAATCGCTGAATTTTGGACTCGGCTGGTGACAAAATGTTCCAAACACACCCCATGCACACCTCCACCGGGGAAGGTGCCAGAAACGAGTTCTGTTGGTAGTTTTTACACTACCCCGGTAGGCAGCTGAAAGGCACCACAAAACTTGTTCTACCTGCTTTCTGGGCTGAGATGGGGAATCGCTGAATTTTGGACTCGGCTGGTGACAAAATGTTCCAAACACACCCCATGCACACCTCCACCGGGGAAGGTGCCAGAAACGAGTTCTGTTGGTAGTTTTTACACTACCCCGGTAGGCAGCTGAAAGGCACCACAAAACTTGTTCTACCTGCTTTCTGGGCTGAGATGGGGAATCGCTGAATTTTGGACTCGGCTGGTGACAAAATGTTCCAAACACACCCCATGCACACCTCCACCGGGGAAGGTGCCAGAAACGAGTTCTGTTGGTAGTTTTTACACTACCCCGGTAGGCAGCTGAAAGGCACCACAAAACTTGTTCTACCTGCTTTCTGGGCTGAGATGGGGAATCGCTGAATTTTGGACTCGGCTGGTGACAAAATGTTCCAAACACACCCCATGCACAACTCCACCGGGGAAGGTGCCAGAAAGGAGTTCTGTTGGTAGTTTTTACACTACCCCGGTAGGCAGCTGAAAGGCACCACAAAACTTGTTCTACCTGCTTTCTGGGCTGAGATGGGGAATCGCTGAATTTTGGACTCGGCTGGTGACAAAATGTTCCAAACACACCCCATGCACAACTCCACCGGGGAAGGTGCCAGAAACGAGTTCTGTT
This sequence comes from Falco cherrug, assembly GCF_023634085.1. Taxonomy (NCBI): domain Eukaryota; kingdom Metazoa; phylum Chordata; class Aves; order Falconiformes; family Falconidae; genus Falco; species Falco cherrug. The sequence continues at coordinate 119,916 of NW_026599366.1, read as the reverse complement.
GGTAGTTTTTACACTACCCCGGTAGGCAGCTGAAAGGCACCACAAAACTTGTTCTACCTGCTTTCTGGGCTGAGATGGGGAATCGCTGAATTTTGGACTCGGCTGGTGACAAAATGTTCCAAACACACCCCATGCACAACTCCACCGGGGAAGGTGCCAGAAAGGAGTTCTGTTGGTAGTTTTTACACTACCCCGGTAGGCAGCTGAAAGGCACCACAAAACTTGTTCTACCTGCTTTCTGGGCTGAGATGGGGAATAGCTGAATTTTGGACTCGGCTGGTGACAAAATGTTCCAAAAACACCCCATGCACAACTCCACCGGGGAAGGTGCCAGAATCGAGTTCCGTTGGTAGTTTTTACACTACCCCGGTAGGCAGCTGAAAGGCACCACAAAACTTGTTCTACCTGCTTTCTGGGCTGAGATGGGGAATCGCTGAATTTTGGACTCGGCTGGTGACAAAATGTTCCAAACACACCCCATGCACAACTCCACCGGGGAAGGTGCCAGAAACGAGTTCTGTTGGTAGTTTTTACACTACCCTGGTAGGCAGCTGAAAGGCACCACAAAACTTGTTCTACCTGCTTTCTGGGCTGAGATGGGGAATCGCTGAATTTTGGACTCGGCTGGTGACAAAATGTTCCAAACACACCCCATGCACAACTCCACCGGGGAAGGTGCCAGAAACGAGTTCTGTTGGTAGTTTTTACACTACCCCGGTAGGCAGCTGAAAGGCACCACAAAACTTGTTCTACCTGCTTTCTGGGCTGAGATGGGGAATCGCTGAATTTTGGACTCGGCTGGTGACAAAATGTTCCAAACACACCCCATGCACAACTCCACCGGGGAAGGTGCCAGAAAGGAGTTCTGTTGGTAGTTTTTACACTACCCCGGTAGGCAGCTGAAAGGCACCACAAAACTTGTTCTACCTGCTTTCTGGGCTGAGATGGGGAATCGCTGAATTTTGGACTCGGCTGGTGACAAAATGTTCCAAACACACCCCATGCACAACTCCACCGGGGAAGGTGCCAGAAACGAGTTCTGTTGGTAGTTTTTACACTACCCCGGTAGGCAGCTGAAAGGCACCACAAAACTTGTTCTACCTGCTTTCTGGGCTGAGATGGGGAATCGCTGAATTTTGGACTCGGCTGGTGACAAAATGTTCCAAACACACCCCATGCACAACTCCACCGGGGAAGGTGCCAGAAACGAGTTCTGTTGGTAGTTTTTACACTACCCCGGTAGGCAGCTGAAAGGCACCACAAAACTTGTTCTACCTGCTTTCTGGGCTGAGATGGGGAATCGCTGAATTTTGGACTCGGCTGGTAACAAAATGTTCCAAACACACCCCATGCACAACTCCACCGGGGAAGGTGCCAGAAACGAGTTCTGTTGGTAGTTTTTACACTACCCCGGTAGGCAAGAGAAAGGCACCACAAAACTTGTTCTACCTGCTTTCTGGGCTGAGATGGGGAATCGCTGAATTTTCGACTCGGCTGGTGACAAAATGTTCCAAACACACCCCATGCACAACTCCACCGGGGAAGGTGCCAGAAACGAGTTCTGTTGGTAGTTTTTACACTACCCCGGTAGGCAGCTGAAAGGCACCACAAAACTTGTTCTACCTGCTTTCTGGGCTGAGATGGGGAATCGCTGAATTTTGGACTCGGCTGGTGACAAAATGTTCCAAACACACCCCATGCACAACTCCACCGGGGAAGGTGCCAGAAACGAGTTCTGTTGGTAGTTTTTACACTACCCCGGTAGGCAAGAGAAAGGCACCACAAAACTTGTTCTACCTGCTTTCTGGGCTGAGATGGAGAATCGCTGAATTTTGGACTCGGCTGGTGACAAAATGTTCCAAACACACCCCATGCACACCTCCACCGGGGAAGGTGCCAGAAACGAGTTCTGTTGGTAGTTTTTACACTACCCCGGTAGGCAGCTGAAAGGCACCACAAAACTTGTTCTACCTGCTTTCTGGGCTGAGATGGGGAATCGCTGAATTTTGGACTCGGCTGGTGACAAAATGTTCCAAACACACCCCATGCACAACTCCACCGGGGAAGGTGCCAGTATCGAGTTCCGTTGGTAGTTTTTACACTACCCCAGTAGGCAGCTGAAAGGCACCACAAAACTTGTTCTACCTGCTTTCTGGGCTGAGATGGGGAACGGCTGAATTTTGGACTCGGCTGCTGACAAAATGTTCCAAACACACCCCATGCACAACTCCACCGGGGAAGGTGCCAGAAACGAGTTCTGTTGGTAGTTTTTACACTACCCCGGTAGGCAGCTGAAAGGCACCACAAAACTTGTTCTACCTGCTTTCTGGGCTGAGATGGGGAATCGCTGAATTTTGGACTCGGCTGGTGACAAAATGTTCCAAACACACCCCATGCACAACTCCACCGGGGAAGGTGCCAGTATCGAGTTCCGTTGGTAGTTTTTACACTACCCCGGTAGGCAGCTGAAAGGCACCACAAAACTTGTTCTACCTGCTTTCTGGGCTGAGATGGGGAACGGCTGAATTTTGGACTCGGCTGCTGACAAAATGTTCCAAACACACCCCATGCACAACTCCACCGGGGAAGGTGCCAGAAACGAGTTCTGTTGGTAGTTTTTACACTACCCCGGTAGGCAGCTGAAAGGCACCACAAAACTTGTTCTACCTGCTTTCTGGGCTGAGATGGGGAATCGCTGAATTTTGGACTCGGCTGGTGACAAAATGTTCCAAACACACCCCATGCACACCTCCACCGGGGAAGGTGCCAGAAACGAGTTCTGTTGGTAGTTTTTACACTACCCCGGTAGGCAGCTGAAAGGCACCACAAAACTTGTTCTACCTGCTTTCTGGGCTGAGATGGGGAATCGCTGAATTTTGGACTCGGCTGGTGACAAAATGTTCCAAACACACCCCATGCACAACTCCACCGGGGAAGGTGCCAGAAACGAGTTCTGTTGGTAGTTTTTACACTACCCCGGTAGGCAGCTGAAAGGCACCACAAAACTTGTTCTACCTGCTTTCTGGGCTGAGATGGGGAATCGCTGAATTTTGGACTCGGCTGGTGACAAAATGTTCCAAACACACCCCATGCACAACTCCACCGGGGAAGGTGCCAGAAACGAGTTCTGTTGGTAGTTTTTACACTACCCCGGTAGGCAGCTGAAAGGCACCACAAAACTTGTTCTACCTGCTTTCTGGGCTGAGATGGGGAATCGCTGAATTTTGGACTCGGCTGGTGACAAAATGTTCCAAACACACCCCATGCACAACTCCACCGGGGAAGGTGCCAGAAACGAGTTCTGTTGGTACTTTTTACACTACCCCGGTAGGCAAGAGAAAGGCACCACAAAACTTGTTCTACCTGCTTTCTGGGCTGAGATGGGGAATCGCTGAATTTTGGACTCGGCTGGTGACAAAATGTTCCAAACACACCCCATGCACAACTCCACCGGGGAAGGTGCCAGAAACGAGTTCCGTTGGTAGTTTTTACACTACCCCGGTAGGCAGCTGAAAGGCACCATTAAACCTTTTCTTATCTGCTTCCTGGGCTAGAGATGGGGAACAGCTGAATTTTGGACTCGGCTGGTGACAGAATGTTCCAAACACACCCCATGCACAACTCCACCGGGGAAGGTGCCAGAAACGAGTTCTGTTGGTAGTTTTTACACTACCCCGGTAGGCAGCTGAAAGGCACCACAAAACTTGTTCTACCTGCTTTCTGGGCTGAGATGGGGAATCGCTGAATTTTGGACTCGGCTGGTGACAAAATGTTCCAAACACACCCCATGCACAACTCCACCGGGGAAGGTGCCAGAAACGAGTTCTGTTGGTAGTTTTTACACTACCCCGGTAGGCAGCTGAAAGGCACCACAAAACTTGTTCTACCTGCTTTCTGGGCTGAGATGGGGAATCGCTGAATTTTGGACTCGGCTGGTGACAAAATGTTCCAAACACACCCCATGCACACCTCCACCGGGGAAGGTGCCAGAAACGAGTTCTGTTGGTAGTTTTTACACTACCCCGGTAGGCAGCTGAAAGGCACCACAAAACTTGTTCTACCTGCTTTCTGGGCTGAGATGGGGAATCGCTGAATTTTGGACTCGGCTGGTGACAAAATGTTCCAAACACACCCCATGCACACCTCCACCGGGGAAGGTGCCAGAAACGAGTTCTGTTGGTAGTTTTTACACTACCCCGGTAGGCAGCTGAAAGGCACCACAAAACTTGTTCTACCTGCTTTCTGGGCTGAGATGGGGAATCGCTGAATTTTGGACTCGGCTGGTGACAAAATGTTCCAAACACACCCCATGCACACCTCCACCGGGGAAGGTGCCAGAAACGAGTTCTGTTGGTAGTTTTTACACTACCCCGGTAGGCAGCTGAAAGGCACCACAAAACTTGTTCTACCTGCTTTCTGGGCTGAGATGGGGAATCGCTGAATTTTGGACTCGGCTGGTGACAAAATGTTCCAAACACACCCCATGCACAACTCCACCGGGGAAGGTGCCAGAAACGAGTTCTGTTGGTAGTTTTTACACTACCCCGGTAGGCAGCTGAAAGGCACCACAAAACTTGTTCTACCTGCTTTCTGGGCTGAGATGGGGAATCGCTGAATTTTGGACTCGGCTGGTGACAAAATGTTCCAAACACACCCCATGCACAACTCCACCGGGGAAGGTGCCAGAAACGAGTTCTGTTGGTAGTTTTTACACTACCCCGGTAGGCAGCTGAAAGGCACCACAAAACTTGTTCTACCTGCTTTCTGGGCTGAGATGGGGAATCGCTGAATTTTGGACTCGGCTGGTGACAAAATGTTCAACACACCCCATGCACAACTCCACCGGGGAAGGTGCCAGAAACGAGTTCCGTTGGTAGTTTTTACACTACCCCGGTAGGCAGCTGAAAGGCACCACAAAACTTGTTCTACCTGCTTTCTGGGCTGAGATGGGGAATCGCTGAATTTTGGACTCGGCTGGTGACAAAATGTTCCAAACACACCCCATGCACAACTCCACCGGGGAAGGTGCCAGAAACGAGTTCTGTTGGTAGTTTTTACACTACCCCGGTAGGCAGCTGAAAGGCACCACAAAACTTGTTCTACCTGCTTTCTGGGCTGAGATGGGGAATCGCTGAATTTTGGACTCGGCTGGTGACAAAATGTTCCAAACACACCCCATGCACAACTCCACCGGGGAAGGTGCCAGAAACGAGTTCTGTTGGTAGTTTTTACACTACCCCGGTAGGCAGCTGAAAGGCACCACAAAACTTGTTCTACCTGCTTTCTGGGCTGAGATGGGGAATCGCTGAATTTTGGACTCGGCTGGTGACAAAATGTTCCAAACACACCCCATGCACAACTCCACCGGGGAAGGTGCCAGAAACGAGTTCTGTTGGTAGTTTTTACACTACCCCGGTAGGCAGCTGAAAGGCACCACAAAACTTGTTCTACCTGCTTTCTGGGCTGAGATGGGGAATCGCTGAATTTTCGACTCGGCTGGTGACAAAATGTTCCAAACACACCCCATGCACAACTCCACCGGGGAAGGTGCCAGAAACGAGTTCTGTTGGTAGTTTTTACACTACCCCGGTAGGCAGCTGAAAGGCACCACAAAACTTGTTCTACCTGCTTTCTGGGCTGAGATGGGGAATCGCTGAATTTTGGACTCGGCTGGTGACAAAATGTTCCAAACACACCCCATGCACAACTCCACCGGGGAAGGTGCCAGAAACGAGTTCTGTTGGTAGTTTTTACACTACCCCGGTAGGCAGCTGAAAGGCACCACAAAACTTGTTCTACCTGCTTTCTGGGCTGAGATGGGGAATCGCTGAATTTTGGACTCGGCTGGTGACAAAATGTTCCAAACACACCCCATGCACAACTCCACCGGGGAAGGTGCCAGAAACGAGTTCCGTTGGTAGTTTTTACACTACCCCGGTAGGCAGCTGAAAGGCACCACAAAACTTGTTCTACCTGCTTTCTGGGCTGAGATGGGGAACGGCTGAATTTTGGACTCGGCTGGTAACAAAATGTTTCCAAACACACCCCATGCACAACTCCACCGGGGGAAGGTGCCAGAAAGGAGTTCTGTTGGTAGTTTTTACACTACCCCGGTAGGCAGCTGAAAGGCACCACAAAACTTGTTCTACCTGCTTTCTGGGCTGAGATGGGGAATCGCTGAATTTTGGACTCGGCTGCTGACAAAATGTTCCAAACACACCCCATGCACAACTCCACCGGGGAAGGTGCCAGAAACGAGTTCTGTTGGTAGTTTTTACGCTACCCCGGTAGGCAGCTGAAAGGCACCATAAAACCGGTTCTACCTGCTTTCTGGGCTGAGATGGGGAATCGCTGAATTTTGGACTCGGCTGGTGACAAAATGTTCCAAACACACCCCATGCACACCTCCACCGGGGAAGGTGCCAGAAACGAGTTCTGTTGGTAGTTTTTACACTACCCCGGTAGGCAGCTGAAAGGCACCACAAAACTTGTTCTACCTGCTTTCTGGGCTGAGATGGGGAATCGCTGAATTTTGGACTCGGCTGGTGACAAAATGTTCCAAACACACCCCATGCACAACTCCACCGGGGAAGGTGCCAGAAACGAGTTCTGTTGGTAGTTTTTACACTACCCCGGTAGGCAAGAGAAAGGCACCACAAAACTTGTTCTACCTGCTTTCTGGGCTGAGATGGAGAATCGCTGAATTTTGGACTCGGCTGGTGACAAAATGTTCCAAACACACCCCATGCACAACTCCACCGGGGAAGGTGCCAGAAACGAGTTCTGTTGGTAGTTTTTACACTACCCCGGTAGGCAGCTGAAAGGCACCACAAAACTTGTTCTACCTGCTTTCTGGGCTGAGATGGGGGAATCGCTGAATTTTGGACTCGGCTGGTGACAAAATGTTCCAAACACACCCCATGCACAACTCCACCGGGGAAGGTGCCAGAAACAAGTTCTGTTGGTAGTTTTTACACTACCCCGGTAGGCAGCTGAAAGGCACCACAAAACTTGTTCTACCTGCTTTCTGGGCTGAGATGGGGAATCGCTGAATTTTGGACTCGGCTGGTGACAAAATGTTCCAAAACACACCCCATGCACAACTCCACCGGGGAAGGTGCCAGAAACGAGTTCTGTTGGTAGTTTTTTACACTACCCCGGTAGGCACCTGAAAGGCACCACAAAACTTGTTCTACCTGCTTTCTGGGCTGAGATGGGGAATCGCTGAATTTTGGACTCGGCTGGTGACAAAATGTTCCAAACACACCCCATGCACAACTCCACCGGGGAAGGTGCCAGAAACGAGTTCTGTTGGTAGTTTTTACACTACCCCGGTAGGCAGCTGAAAGGCACCACAAAACTTGTTCTACCTGCTTTCTGGGCTGAGATGGGGAATCGCTGAATTTTGGACTCGGCTGGTGACAAAATGTTCCAAACACACCCCATGCACAACTCCACCGGGGAAGGTGCCAGAAATGAGTTCTGTTGGTAGTTTTTACACTACCCTGGTAGGCAGCTGAAAGGCACCACAAAACTTGTTCTACCTGCTTTCTGGGCTGAGATGGGGAATCGCTGAATTTTGGACTCGGCTGGTGACAAAATGATCCAAACACACCCCATGCACAACTCCACCGGGGAAGGTGCCAGAAACGAGTTCTGTTGGTAGTTTTTACACTACCCCGGTAGGCAGCTGAAAGGCACCACAAAACTTGTTCTACCTGCTTTCTGGGCTGAGATGGGGAATCGCTGAATTTTGGACTCGGCTGGTGACAAAATGTTCCAAACACACCCCATGCACAACTCCACCGGGGAAGGTGCCAGAAACGAGTTCTGTTGGTAGTTTTTACACTACCCCGGTAGGCAGCTGAAAGGCACCACAAAACTTGTTCTACCTGCTTTCTGGGCTGAGATGGGGAATCGCTGAATTTTGGACTCGGCTGGTGACAAAATGTTCCAAACACACCCCATGCACAACTCCACCGGGGAAGGTGCCAGAAACGAGTTCTGTTGGTAGTTTTTACACTACCCCAGTAGGCAGCTGAAAGGCACCACAAAACTTGTTCTACCTGCTTTCTGGGCTGAGATGGGGAATCGCTGAATTTTGGACTCGGCTGGTGACAAAATGTTCCAAACACACCCCATGCACAACTCCACCGGGGAAGGTGCCAGAAACGAGTTCTGTTGGTAGTTTTTACACTACCCCGGTAGGCAGCTGAAAGGCACCACAAAACTTGTTCTACCTGCTTTCTGGGCTGAGATGGGGAATCGCTGAATTTTGGACTCGGCTGGTGACAAAATGTTCCAAACACACCCCATGCACACCTCCACCGGGGAAGGTGCCAGAAACGAGTTCTGTTGGTAGTTTTTACACTACCCCGGTAGGCAGCTGAAAGGCACCACAAAACTTGTTCTACCTGCTTTCTGGGCTGAGATGGGGAATCGCTGAATTTTGGACTCGGCTGGTGACAAAATGTTCCAAACACACCCCATGCACAACTCCACCGGGGAAGGTGCCAGAAACGAGTTCTGTTGGTAGTTTTTACACTACCCCGGTAGGCAGCTGAAAGGCACCACAAAACTTGTTCTACCTGCTTTCTGGGCTGAGATGGGGAATCGCTGAATTTTGGACTCGGCTGGTGACAAAATGTTCCAAACACACCCCATGCACAACTCCACCGGGGAAGGTGCCAGAAACGAGTTCTGTTGGTAGTTTTTACACTACCCCGGTAGGCAGCTGAAAGGCACCACAAAACTTGTTCTACCTGCTTTCTGGGCTGAGATGGGGAATCGCTGAATTTTGGACTCGGCTGGTGACAAAATGTTCCAAACACACCCCATGCACAACTCCACCGGGGAAGGTGCCAGAAACGAGTTCTGTTGGTAGTTTTTACACTACCCCGGTAGGCAGCTGAAAGGCACCTCAAAACTTGTTGTACCTGCTTTCTGGGCTGAGATGGGGAATCGCTGAATTTTGGACTCGGCTGGTGACAAAATGTTCCAAACACACCCCATGCACAACTCCACCGGGGAAGGTGCCAGAAACGAGTTCTGTTGGTAGTTTTTACACTACCCCGGTAGGCAGCTGAAAGGCACCACAAAACTTGTTCTACCTGCTTTCTGGGCTGAGATGGGGAATCGCTGAATTTTGGACTCGGCTGGTGACAAAATGTTCCAAACACACCCCATGCACAACTCCACCGGGGAAGGTGCCAGAAACGAGTTCTGTTGGTAGTTTTTACACTACCCCGGTAGGCAGCTGAAAGGCACCACAAAACTTGTTCTACCTGCTTTCTGGGCTGAGATGGGGAATCGCTGAATTTTGGACTCGGCTGGTGACAAAATGTTCCAAACACACCCCATGCACAACTCCACCGGGGAAGGTGCCAGAAACGAGTTCTGTTGGTAGTTTTTACACTACCCCGGTAGGCAGCTGAAAGGCACCACAAAACTTGTTCTACCTGCTTTCTGGGCTGAGATGGGGAATCGCTGAATTTTGGACTCGGCTGCTGACAAAATGTTCCAAACACACCCCATGCACAACTCCACCGGGGAAGGTGCCAGAAACGAGTTCTGTTGGTAGTTTTTACACTACCCCGGTAGGCAAGAGAAAGGCACCACAAAACTTGTTCTACCTGCTTTCTGGGCTGAGATGGGGAATCGCTGAATTTTGGACTCGGCTGGTGACAAAATGTTCCAAACACACCCCATGCACAACTCCACCGGGGAAGGTGCCAGAAACGAGTTCTGTCGGTAGTATTTACACTACCCCGGTAGGCAAGAGAAAGGCACCACAAAACTTGTTCTACCTGCTTTCTGGGCTGAGATGGGGAATCGCTGAATTTTGGACTCGGCTGGTGACAAAATGTTCCAAACACACCCCATGCACAACTCCACCGGGGAAGGTGCCAGAAACGAGTTCTGTTGGTAGTTTTTACACTACCCCGGTAGGCAGCTGAAAGGCACCACAAAACTTGTTCTACCTGCTTTCTGGGCTGAGATGGGGAATCGCTGAATTTTCGACTCGGCTGGTGACAAAATGTTCCAAACACACCCCATGCACAACTCCACCGGGGAAGGTGCCAGAAACGAGTTCTGTTGGTAGTTTTTACACTACCCCGGTAGGCAGCTGAAAGGCACCACAAAACTTGTTCTACCTGCTTTCTGGGCTGAGATGGGGAATCGCTGAATTTTGGACTCGGCTGGTGACAAAATGTTCCAAACACACCCCATGCACAACTCCACCGGGGAAGGTGCCAGAAACGAGTTCTGTTGGTAGTTTTTACACTACCCCGGTAGGCAGCTGAAAGGCACCACAAAACTTGTTCTACCTGCTTTCTGGGCTGAGATGGGGAATCGCTGAATTTTGGACTCGGCTGGTGACAAAATGTTCCAAACACACCCCATGCACAACTCCACCGGGGAAGGTGCCAGAAACGAGTTCCGTTGGTAGTTTTTACACTACCCCGGTAGGCAGCTGAAAGGCACCACAAAACTTGTTCTACCTGCTTTCTGGGCTGAGATGGGGAACGGCTGAATTTTGGACTCGGCTGGTAACAAAATGTTCCAAACACACCCCATGCACAACTCCACCGGGGAAGGTGCCAGAAACGAGTTCTGTCGGTAGTATTTACACTACCCCGGTAGGCAAGAGAAAGGCACCACAAAACTTGTTCTACCTGCTTTCTGGGCTGAGATGGGGAATCGCTGAATTTTGGACTCGGCTGGTGACAAAATGTTCCAAACACACCCCATGCACAACTCCACCGGGGAAGGTGCCAGAAACGAGTTCTGTTGGTAGTTTTTACACTACCCCGGTAGGCAGCTGAAAGGCACCACAAAACTTGTTCTACCTGCTTTCTGGGCTGAGATGGGGAATCGCTGAATTTTCGACTCGGCTGGTGACAAAATGTTCCAAACACACCCCATGCACAACTCCACCGGGGAAGGTGCCAGAAACGAGTTCTGTTGGTAGTTTTTACACTACCCCGGTAGGCAGCTGAAAGGCACCACAAAACTTGTTCTACCTGCTTTCTGGGCTGAGATGGGGAATCGCTGAATTTTGGACTCGGCTGGTGACAAAATGTTCCAAACACACCCCATGCACAACTCCACCGGGGAAGGTGCCAGAAACGAGTTCTGTTGGTAGTTTTTACACTACCCCGGTAGGCAGCTGAAAGGCACCACAAAACTTGTTCTACCTGCTTTCTGGGCTGAGATGGGGAATCGCTGAATTTTGGACTCGGCTGGTGACAAAATGTTCCAAACACACCCCATGCACAACTCCACCGGGGAAGGTGCCAGAAACGAGTTCCGTTGGTAGTTTTTACACTACCCCGGTAGGCAGCTGAAAGGCACCACAAAACTTGTTCTACCTGCTTTCTGGGCTGAGATGGGGAACGGCTGAATTTTGGACTCGGCTGGTAACAAAATGTTCCAAACACACCCCATGCACAACTCCACCGGGGAAGGTGCCAGAAACGAGTTCTGTTGGTAGTTTTTACACTACCCCGGTAGGCAGCTGAAAGGCACCACAAAACTTGTTCTACCTGCTTTCTGGGCTGAGATGGGGAATCGCTGAATTTTGGACTCGGCTGCTGACAAAATGTTCCAAACACACCCCATGCACAACTCCACCGGGGAAGGTGCCAGAAACGAGTTCTGTTGGTAGTTTTTACGCTACCCCGGTAGGCAGCTGAAAGGCACCATAAAACCGGTTCTACCTGCTTTCTGGGCTGAGATGGGGAATCGCTGAATTTTGGACTCGGCTGGTGACAAAATGTTCCAAACACACCCCATGCACACCTCCACCGGGGAAGGTGCCAGAAACGAGTTCTGTTGGTAGTTTTTACACTACCCCGGTAGGCAAGAGAAAGGCACCACAAAACTTGTTCTACCTGCTTTCTGGGCTGAGATGGGGAATCGCTGAATTTTGGACTCGGCTGGTGACAAAATGTTCCAAACACACCCCATGCACAACTCCACCGGGGAAGGTGCCAGAAACGAGTTCTGTTGGTAGTTTTTACACTACCCCGGTAGGCAAGAGAAAGGCACCACAAAACTTGTTCTACCTGCTTTCTGGGCTGAGATGGAGAATCGCTGAATTTTGGACTCGGCTGGTGACAAAATGTTCCAAACACACCCCATGCACAACTCCACCGGGGAAGGTGCCAGAAACGAGTTCTGTTGGTAGTTTTTACACTACCCCGGTAGGCAGCTGAAAGGCACCACAAAACTTGTTCTACCTGCTTTCTGGGCTGAGATGGGGAATCGCTGAATTTTGGACTCGGCTGGTGACAAAATGTTCCAAACACACCCCATGCACAACTCCACCGGGGAAGGTGCCAGAAACGAGTTCTGTTGGTAGTTTTTACACTACCCCGGTAGGCAGCTGAAAGGCACCACAAAACTTGTTCTACCTGCTTTCTGGGCTGAGATGGGGAATCGCTGAATTTTGGACTCGGCTGGTAACAAAATGTTCCAAACACACCCCATGCACAACTCCACCGGGGAAGGTGCCAGAAACGAGTTCTGTTGGTAGTTTTTACACTACCCCGGTAGGCAGCTGAAAGGCACCACAAAACTTGTTCTACCTGCTTTCTGGGCTGAGATGGGGAATCGCTGAATTTTGGACTCGGCTGGTGACAAAATGTTCCAAACACACCCCATGCACAACTCCACCGGGGAAGGTGCCAGAAACGAATTCCGTTGGTAGTTTTTACACTACCCCGGTAGGCAGCTGAAAGGCACCATTAAACCTTTTCTTATCTGCTTCCTGGGCTAGAGATGGGGAACAGCTGAATTTTGGACTCGGCTGGTGACAGAATGTTCCAAACACACCCCATGCACAACTCCACCGGGGAAGGTGCCAGAAACGAGTTCTGTTGGTAGTTTTTACACTACCCCGGTAGGCAGCTGAAAGGCACCACAAAACTTGTTCTACCTGCTTTCTGGGCTGAGATGGGGAATCGCTGAATTTTGGACTCGGCTGGTGACAAAATGTTCCAAACACACCCCATGCACACCTCCACCGGGGAAGGTGCCAGAAACGAGTTCTGTTGGTAGTTTTTACACTACCCCGGTAGGCAGCTGAAAGGCACCACAAAACTTGTTCTACCTGCTTTCTGGGCTGAGATGGGGAATCGCTGAATTTTGGACTCGGCTGGTGACAAAATGTTCCAAACACACCCCATGCACAACTCCACCGGGGAAGGTGCCAGAAACGAGTTCTGTTGGTAGTTTTTACACTACCCCGGTAGGCAGCTGAAAGGCACCACAAAACTTGTTCTACCTGCTTTCTGGGCTGAGATGGGGAATCGCTGAATTTTGGACTCGGCTGGTGACAAAATGTTCCAAACACACCCCATGCACACCTCCACCGGGGAAGGTGCCAGAAACGAGTTCTGTTGGTAGTTTTTACACTACCCCGGTAGGCAGCTGAAAGGCACCACAAAACTTGTTCTACCTGCTTTCTGGGCTGAGATGGGGAATCGCTGAATTTTGGACTCGGCTGGTGACAAAATGATCCAAACACACCCCATGCACAACTCCACCGGGGAAGGTGCCAGAAAGGAGTTCTGTTGGTAGTTTTTACACTACCCCGGTAGGCAGCTGAAAGGCACCACAAAACTTGTTCTACCTGCTTTCTGGGCTGAGATGGGGAATCGCTGAATTTTGGACTCGGCTGGTGACAAAATGTTCCAAACACACCCCATGCACAACTCCACCGGGGAAGGTGCCAGAAACGAGTTCTGTTGGTAGTTTTTACACTACCCCGGTAGGCAGCTGAAAGGCACCACAAAACTTGTTCTACCTGCTTTCTGGGCTGAGATGGGGAATCGCTGAATTTTGGACTCGGCTGGTGACAAAATGTTCCAAACACACCCCATGCACAACTCCACCGGGGAAGGTGCCAGAAACGAGTTCTGTTGGTAGTTTTTACACTACCCCGGTAGGCAGCTGAAAGGCACCACAAAACTTGTTCTACCTGCTTTCTGGGCTGAGATGGGGAATCGCTGAATTTTGGACTCGGCTGGTGACAAAATGTTCCAAACACACCCCATGCACAACTCCACCGGGGAAGGTGCCAGAAACGAGTTCTGTTGGTAGTTTTTACACTACCCCGGTAGGCAGCTGAAAGGCACCACAAAACTTGTTCTACCTGCTTTCTGGGCTGAGATGGGGAATCGCTGAATTTTGGACTCGGCTGGTGACAAAATGTTCCAAACACACCCCATGCACACCTCCACCGGGGAAGGTGCCAGAAACGAGTTCTGTTGGTAGTTTTTACACTACCCCGGTAGGCACCTGAAAGGCACCACAAAACTTGTTCTACCTGCTTTCTGGGCTGAGATGGGGAATCGCTGAATTTTGGACTCGGCTGCTGACAAAATGTTCCAAACACACCCCATGCACAACTCCACCGGGGAAGGTGCCAGAAACGAGTTCTGTTGGTAGTTTTTACACTACCCCGGTAGGCAGCTGAAAGGCACCACAAAACTTGTTCTACCTGCTTTCTGGGCTGAGATGGGGAATCGCTGAATTTTGGACTCGGCTGGTGACAAAATGTTCCAAACACACCCCATGCACAACTCCACCGGGGAAGGTGCCAGAAACGAGTTCTGTTGGTAGTTTTTACACTACCCCGGTAGGCAGCTGAAAGGCACCACAAAACTTGTTCTACCTGCTTTCTGGGCTGAGATGGGGAATCGCTGAATTTTGGACTCGGCTGGTGACAAAATGTTCCAAACACACCCCATGCACAACTCCACCGGGGAAGGTGCCAGAAACGAGTTCTGTTGGTAGTTTTTACACTACCCCGGTAGGCAGCTGAAAGGCACCACAAAACTTGTTCTACCTGCTTTCTGGGCTGAGATGGGGAATCGCTGAATTTTGGACTCGGCTGCTGACAAAATGTTCCAAACACACCCCATGCACAACTCCACCGGGGAAGGTGCCAGAAACGAGTTCTGTTGGTAGTTTTTACACTACCCCGGTAGGCAGCTGAAAGGCACCACAAAACTTGTTCTACCTGCTTTCTGGGCTGAGATGGGGAATCGCTGAATTTTGGACTCGGCTGGTGACAAAATGTTCCAAACACACCCCATGCACAACTCCACCGGGGAAGGTGCCAGAAACGAGTTCTGTTGGTAGTTTTTACACTACCCCGGTAGGCAGCTGAAAGGCACCACAAAACTTGTTCTACCTGCTTTCTGGGCTGAGATGGGGAATCGCTGAATTTTGGACTCGGCTGGTGACAAAATGTTCCAAACACACCCCATGCACAACTCCACCGGGGAAGGTGCCAGAAACGAGTTCTGTTGGTAGTTTTTACACTACCCCGGTAGGCAGCTGAAAGGCACCACAAAACTTGTTCTACCTGCTTTCTGGGCTGAGATGGGGAATCGCTGAATTTTGGACTCGGCTGCTGACAAAATGTTCCAAACACACCCCATGCACAACTCCACCGGGGAAGGTGCCAGAAACGAGTTCTCTTGGTAGTTTTTACACTACCCCGGTAGTCAAGAGAAAGGCACCACAAAACTTGTTCTACCTGCTTTCTGGGCTGAGATGGGGAATCGCTGAATTTTGGACTCGGCTGGTGACAAAATGTTCCAAACACACCCCATGCACAACTCCACCGGGGAAGGTGCCAGAAACGAGTTCTGTCGGTAGTATTTACACTACCCCGGTAGGCAAGAGAAAGGCACCACAAAACTTGTTCTACCTGCTTTCTGGGCTGAGATGGGGAATCGCTGAATTTTGGACTCGGCTGGTGACAAAATGTTCCAAACACACCCCATGCACAACTCCACCGGGGAAGGTGCCAGAAACGAGTTCTGTTGGTAGTTTTTACACTACCCCGGTAGGCAGCTGAAAGGCACCACAAAACTTGTTCTACCTGCTTTCTGGGCTGAGATGGGGAATCGCTGAATTTTGGACTCGGCTGCTGACAAAATGTTCCAAACACACCCCATGCACAACTCCACCGGGGAAGGTGCCAGAAACGAGTTCTCTTGGTAGTTTTTACACTACCCCGGTAGTCAAGAGAAAGGTACCACAAAACTTGTTCTACCTGCTTTCTGGGCTGAGATGGGGAATCGCTGAATTTTGGACTCGGCTGGTGACAAAATGTTCCAAACACACCCCATGCACAACTCCACCGGGGAAGGTGCCAGAAACGAGTTCTGTCGGTAGTATTTACACTACCCCGGTAGGCAAGAGAAAGGCACCACAAAACTTGTTCTACCTGCTTTCTGGGCTGAGATGGGGAATCGCTGAATTTTGGACTCGGCTGGTGACAAAATGTTCCAAACACACCCCATGCACAACTCCACCGGGGAAGGTGCCAGAAACGAGTTCTGTTGGTAGTTTTTACACTACCCCGGTAGGCAGCTGAAAGGCACCACAAAACTTGTTCTACCTGCTTTCTGGGCTGAGATGGGGAATCGCTGAATTTTCGACTCGGCTGGTGACAAAATGTTCCAAACACACCCCATGCACAACTCCACCGGGGAAGGTGCCAGAAACGAGTTCTGTTGGTAGTTTTTACACTACCCCGGTAGGCAGCTGAAAGGCACCACAAAACTTGTTCTACCTGCTTTCTGGGCTGAGATGGGGAATCGCTGAATTTTGGACTCGGCTGCTGACAAAATGTTCCAAACACACCCCATGCACAACTCCACCGGGGAAGGTGCCAGAAACGAGTTCTGTTGGTAGTTTTTACACTACCCCGGTAGGCAGCTGAAAGGCACCATAAAACCGGTTCTACCTGCTTTCTGGGCTGAGATGGGGAATCGCTGAATTTTGGACTCGGCTGGTGACAAAATGTTCCAAACACACCCCATGCACACCTCCACCGGGGAAGGTGCCAGAAACGAGTTCTGTTGGTAGTTTTTACACTACCCCGGTAGGCAGCTGAAAGGCACCACAAAACTTGTTCTACCTGCTTTCTGGGCTGAGATGGGGAATCGCTGAATTTTGGACTCGGCTGGTGACAAAATGTTCCAAACACACCCCATGCACAACTCCACCGGGGAAGGTGCCAGAAACGAGTTCTGTTGGTAGTTTTTACACTACCCCGGTAGGCAAGAGAAAGGCACCACAAAACTTGTTCTACCTGCTTTCTGGGCTGAGATGGAGAATCGCTGAATTTTGGACTCGGCTGGTGACAAAATGTTCCAAACACACCCCATGCACAACTCCACCGGGGAAGGTGCCAGAAACGAGTTCTGTTGGTAGTTTTTACACTACCCCGGTAGGCAGCTGAAAGGCACCACAAAACTTGTTCTACCTGCTTTCTGGGCTGAGATGGGGAATCGCTGAATTTTGGACTCGGCTGGTGACAAAATGTTCCAAACACACCCCATGCACAACTCCACCGGGGAAGGTGCCAGAAACGAGTTCTGTTGGTAGTTTTTACACTACCCCGGTAGGCAGCTGAAAGGCACCACAAAACTTGTTCTACCTGCTTTCTGGGCTGAGATGGGGAATCGCTGAATTTTGGACTCGGCTGGTGACAAAATGTTCCAAACACACCCCATGCACACCTCCACCGGGGAAGGTGCCAGAAACGAGTTCTGTTGGTAGTTTTTACACTACCCCGGTAGGCAGCTGAAAGGCACCACAAAACTTGTTCTACCTGCTTTCTGGGCTGAGATGGGGAATCGCTGAATTTTGGACTCGGCTGGTGACAAAATGTTCCAAACACACCCCATGCACAACTCCACCGGGGAAGGTGCCAGAAACGAGTTCTGTTGGTAGTTTTTACACTACCCCGGTAGGCAGCTGAAAGGCACCACAAAACTTGTTCTACCTGCTTTCTGGGCTGAGATGGGGAATCGCTGAATTTTGGACTCGGCTGCTGACAAAATGTTCCAAACACACCCCATGCACAACTCCACCGGGGAAGGTGCCAGAAACGAGTTCTGTTGGTAGTTTTTACACTACCCCGGTAGGCAGCTGAAAGGCACCACAAAACTTGTTCTACCTGCTTTCTGGGCTGAGATGGGGAATCGCTGAATTTTGGACTCGGCTGGTGACAAAATGTTCCAAACACACCCCATGCACAACTCCACCGGGGAAGGTGCCAGAAACGAGTTCTGTTGGTAGTTTTTACACTACCCCGGTAGGCAGCTGAAAGGCACCACAAAACTTGTTCTACCTGCTTTCTGGGCTGAGATGGGGAATCGCTGAATTTTGGACTCGGCTGGTGACAAAATGTTCCAAACACACCCCATGCACAACTCCACCGGGGAAGGTGCCAGAAACGAGTTCTGTTGGTAGTTTTTACACTACCCCGGTAGGCAGCTGAAAGGCACCACAAAACTTGTTCTACCTGCTTTCTGGGCTGAGATGGGGAATCGCTGAATTTTGGACTCGGCTGGTGACAAAATGTTCCAAACACACCCCATGCACAACTCCACCGGGGAAGGTGCCAGAAACGAGTTCTGTTGGTAGTTTTTACACTACCCCGGTAGGCAGCTGAAAGGCACCACAAAACTTGTTCTACCTGCTTTCTGGGCTGAGATGGGGAATCGCTGAATTTTGGACTCGGCTGCTGACAAAATGTTCCAAACACACCCCATGCACAACTCCACCGGGGAAGGTGCCAGAAACGAGTTCTGTTGGTAGTTTTTACACTACCCCGGTAGGCAAGAGAAAGGCACCACAAAACTTGTTCTACCTGCTTTCTGGGCTGAGATGGGGAATCGCTGAATTTTGGACTCGGCTGGTGACAAAATGTTCCAAACACACCCCATGCACAACTCCACCGGGGAAGGTGCCAGAAACGAGTTCTGTCGGTAGTTTTTACACTACCCCGGTAGGCAAGAGAAAGGCACCACAAAACTTGTTCTACCTGCTTTCTGGGCTGAGATGGGGAATCGCTGAATTTTGGACTCGGCTGGTGACAAAATGTTCCAAACACACCCCATGCACAACTCCACCGGGGAAGGTGCCAGAAACGAGTTCTGTTGGTAGTTTTTACACTACCCCAGTAGGCAGCTGAAAGGCACCACAAAACTTGTTCTACCTGCTTTCTGGGCTGAGATGGGGAATCGCTGAATTTTGGACTCGGCTGGTGACAAAATGTTCCAAACACACCCCATGCACAACTCCACCGGGGAAGGTGCCAGAAACGAGTTCTGTTGGTAGTTTTTACACTACCCCGGTAGGCAGCTGAAAGGCACCACAAAACTTGTTCTACCTGCTTTCTGGGCTGAGATGGGGAATCTCTGAATTTTGGACTCGGCTGGTGACAAAATGTTCCAAACACACCCCATGCACAACTCCACCGGGGAAGGTGCCAGAAACGAGTTCTGTTGGTAGTTTTTACACTACCCCGGTAGGCAAGAGAAAGGCACCACAAAACTTGTTCTACCTGCTTTCTGGGCTGAGATGGGGAATCGCTGAATTTTGGACTCGGCTGGTGACAAAATGTTCCAAACACACCCCATGCACAACTCCACCGGGGAAGGTGCCAGAAACGAGTTCTGTTGGTAGTTTTTACACTACCCCGGTAGGCAGCTGAAAGGCACCACAAAACTTGTTCTACCTGCTTTCTGGGCTGAGATGGGGAATCGCTGAATTTTGGACTCGGCTGGTGACAAAATGTTCCAAACACACCCCATGCACAACTCCACCGGGGAAGGTGCCAGAAACGAGTTCTGTTGGTAGTTTTTACACTACCCCGGTAGGCAAGAGAAAGGCACCACAAAACTTGTTCTACCTGCTTTCTGGGCTGAGATGGAGAATCGCTGAATTTTGGACTCGGCTGGTGACAAAATGTTCCAAACACACCCCATGCACAACTCCACCGGGGAAGGTGCCAGAAACGAGTTCTGTTGGTAGTTTTTACACTACCCCGGTAGGCAGCTGAAAGGCACCACAAAACTTGTTCTACCTGCTTTCTGGGCTGAGATGGGGAATCGCTGAATTTTGGACTCGGCTGTTGACAAAATGTTCCAAACACACCCCATGCACAACTCCACCGGGGAAGGTGCCAGAAACGAGTTCTGTTGGTAGTTTTTACACTACCCTGGTAGGCAGCTGAAAGGCACCACAAAACTTGTTCTACCTGCTTTCTGGGCTGAGATGGGGAATCGCTGAATTTTGGACTCGGCTGGTGACAAAATGTTCCAAACACACCCCATGCACAACTCCACCGGGGAAGGTGCCAGAAACGAGTTCTGTTGGTAGTTTTTACACTACCCCGGTAGGCAGCTGAAAGGCACCACAAAACTTGTTCTACCTGCTTTCTGGGCTGAGATGCGGAATCGCTGAATTTTGGACTCGGCTGGTGACAAAATGTTCCAAACACACCCCATGCACAACTCCACCGGGGAAGGTGCCAGAAACGAGTTCTGTTGGTAGTTTTTACACTACCCCGGTAGGCAGCTGAAAGGCACCACAAAACTTGTTCTACCTGCTTTCTGGGCTGAGATGGGGAATCGCTGAATTTTGGACTCGGCTGCTGACAAAATGTTCCAAACACACCCCATGCACAACTCCACCGGGGAAGGTGCCAGAAACGAGTTCTGTTGGTAGTTTTTACACTACCCCGGTAGGCAGCTGAAAGGCACCACAAAACTTGTTCTACCTGCTTTCTGGGCTGAGATGGGGAATCGCTGAATTTTGGACTCGGCTGGTGACAAAATGTTCCAAACACACCCCATGCACAACTCCACCGGGGAAGGTGCCAGAAACGAGTTCTGTTGGTAGTTTTTACACTACCCCGGTAGGCAGCTGAAAGGCACCACAAAACTTGTTCTACCTGCTTTCTGGGCTGAGATGGGGAATCGCTGAATTTTGGACTCGGCTGGTGACAAAATGTTCCAAACACACCCCATGCACAACTCCACCGGGGAAGGTGCCAGAAACGAGTTCTGTTGGTAGTTTTTACACTACCCCGGTAGGCAGCTGAAAGGCACCACAAAACTTGTTCTACCTGCTTTCTGGGCTGAGATGGGGAATCGCTGAATTTTGGACTCGGCTGGTGACAAAATGTTCCAAACACACCCCATGCACAACTCCACCGGGGAAGGTGCCAGAAACGAGTTCTGTTGGTAGTTTTTACACTACCCCGGTAGGCAGCTGAAAGGCACCACAAAACTTGTTCTACCTGCTTTCTGGGCTGAGATGGGGAATCGCTGAATTTTGGACTCGGCTGGTGACAAAATGTTCCAAACACACCCCATGCACAACTCCACCGGGGAAGGTGCCAGAAACGAGTTCCGTTGGTAGTTTTTACACTACCCCGGTAGGCAGCTGAAAGGCACCACAAAACTTGTTCTACCTGCTTTCTGGGCTGAGATGGGGAACGGCTGAATTTTGGACTCGGCTGGTAACAAAATGTTCCAAACACACCCCATGCACAACTCCACCGGGGAAGGTGCCAGAAACGAGTTCTGTTGGTAGTTTTTACACTACCCCGGTAGGCAGCTGAAAGGCACCACAAAACTTGTTCTACCTGCTTTCTGGGCTGAGATGGGGAATCGCTGAATTTTGGACTCGGCTGGTGACAAAATGTTCCAAACACACCCCATGCACAACTCCACCGGGGAAGGTGCCAGAAACGAGTTCTGTTGGTAGTTTTTACACTACCCCGGTAGGCAGCTGAAAGGCACCACAAAACTTGTTCTACCTGCTTTCTGGGCTGAGATGGGGAATCGCTGAATTTTGGACTCGGCTGGTGACAAAATGTTCCAAACACACCCCATGCACAACTCCACCGGGGAAGGTGCCAGAAACGAGTTCTGTTGGTAGTTTTTACACTACCCCGGTAGGCAGCTGAAAGGCACCACAAAACTTGTTCTACCTGCTTTCTGGGCTGAGATGGGGAATCGCTGAATTTTGGACTCGGCTGGTGACAAAATGTTCCAAACACACCCCATGCACAACTCCACCGGGGAAGGTGCCAGAAAGGAGTTCTGTTGGTAGTTTTTACACTACCCCGGTAGGCAGCTGAAAGGCACCACAAAACTTGTTCTACCTGCTTTCTGGGCTGAGATGGGGAATCGCTGAATTTTGGACTCGGCTGGTGACAAAATGTTCCAAACACACCCCATGCACAACTCCACCGGGGAAGGTGCCAGAAACGAGTTCTCTCGGTAGTTTTTACACTACCCCGGTAGGCAAGAGAAAGGCACCACAAAACTTGTTCTACCTGCTTTCTGGGCTGAGATGGGGAATCGCTGAATTTTGGACTCGGCTGGAGACAAAATGTTCCAAACACACCCCATGCACAACTCCACCGGGGAAGGTGCCAGAAAGGAGTTCTGTTGGTAGTTTTTACACTACCCCGGTAGGCAGCTGAAAGGCACCACAAAACTTGTTCTACCTGCTTTCTGGGCTGAGATGGGGAATCGCTGAATTTTGGACTCGGCTGGTGACAAAATGTTCCAAACACACCCCATGCACAACTCCACCGGGGAAGGTGCCAGAAACGAGTTCTGTTGGTAGTTTTTACACTACCCCGGTAGGCAGCTGAAAGGCACCACAAAACTTGTTCTACCTGCTTTCTGGGCTGAGATGCGGAATCGCTGAATTTTGGACTCGGCTGGTGACAAAATGTTCCAAACACACCCCATGCACAACTCCACCGGGGAAGGTGCCAGAAACGAGTTCTGTTGGTAGTTTTTACACTACCCCGGTAGGCAGCTGAAAGGCACCACAAAACTTGTTCTACCTGCTTTCTGGGCTGAGATGGGGAATCGCTGAATTTTCGACTCGGCTGGTGACAAAATGTTCCAAACACACCCCATGCACAACTCCACCGGGGAAGGTGCCAGAAACGAGTTCTGTTGGTAGTTTTTACACTACCCCGGTAGGCAAGAGAAAGGCACCACAAAACTTGTTCTACCTGCTTTCTGGGCTGAGATGGGGAATCGCTGAATTTTGGACTCGGCTGCTGACAAAATGTTCCAAACACACCCCATGCACAACTCCACCGGGGAAGGTGCCAGAAACGAGTTCTGTTGGTAGTTTTACACTACCCCGGTAGGCAGCTGAAAGGCACCACAAAACTTGTTCTACCTGCTTTCTGGGCTGAGATGGGGAATCGCTGAATTTTGGACTCGGCTGGTGACAAAATGTTCCAAACACACCCCATGCACAACTCCACCGGGGAAGGTGCCAGAAACGAGTTCTGTTGGTAGTTTTTACACTACCCCGGTAGGCAGCTGAAAGGCACCACAAAACTTGTTCTACCTGCTTTCTGGGCTGAGATGGGGAATCGCTGAATTTTGGACTCGGCTGCTGACAAAATGTTCCAAACACACCCCATGCACAACTCCACCGGGGAAGGTGCCAGAAACGAGTTCTGTTGGTAGTTTTTACACTACCCCGGTAGGCAGCTGAAAGGCACCACAAAACTTGTTCTACCTGCTTTCTGGGCTGAGATGGGGAATCGCTGAATTTTGGACTCGGCTGGTGACAAAATGTTCCAAACACACCCCATGCACAACTCCACCGGGGAAGGTGCCAGAAACGAGTTCCGTTGGTAGTTTTTACACTACCCCGGTAGGCAGCTGAAAGGCACCACAAAACTTGTTCTACCTGCTTTCTGGGCTGAGATGGGGAACGGCTGAATTTTGGACTCGGCTGGTAACAAAATGTTCCAAACACACCCCATGCACAACTCCACCGGGGAAGGTGCCAGAAACGAGTTCTGTTGGTAGTTTTTACACTACCCCGGTAGGCAGCTGAAAGGCACCACAAAACTTGTTCTACCTGCTTTCTGGGCTGAGATGGGGAATCGCTGAATTTTGGACTCGGCTGGTGACAAAATGTTCCAAACACACCCCATGCACAACTCCACCGGGGAAGGTGCCAGAAACGAGTTCTGTTGGTAGTTTTTACACTACCCCGGTAGGCAGCTGAAAGGCACCACAAAACTTGTTCTACCTGCTTTCTGGGCTGAGATGGGGAATCGCTGAATTTTGGACTCGGCTGGTGACAAAATGTTCCAAACACACCCCATGCACAACTCCACCGGGGAAGGTGCCAGAAACGAGTTCTGTTGGTACTTTTTACACTACCCCGGTAGGCAGCTGAAAGGCACCACAAAACTTGTTCTACCTGCTTTCTGGGCTGAGATGGGGAATCGCTGAATTTTGGACTCGGCTGGTGACAAAATGTTCCAAACACACCCCATGCACAACTCCACCGGGGAAGGTGCCAGAAACGAGTTCTGTTGGTAGTTTTTACACTACCCCGGTAGGCAGCTGAAAGGCACCATAAAACCGGTTCTACCTGCTTTCTGGGCTGAGATGGGGAATCGCTGAATTTTGGACTCGGCTGGTGACAAAATGTTCCAAACACACCCCATGCACAACTCCACCGGGGAAGGTGCCAGAAAGGAGTTCTGTTGGTAGTTTTTACACTACCCCGGTAGGCAGCTGAAAGGCACCACAAAACTTGTTCTACCTGCTTTCTGGGCTGAGATGGGGAATCGCTGAATTTTGGACTCGGCTGGTGACAAAATGTTCCAAACACACCCCATGCACAACTCCACCGGGGAAGGTGCCAGAAACGAGTTCTCTCGGTAGTTTTTACACTACCCCGGTAGGCAAGAGAAAGGCACCACAAAACTTGTTCTACCTGCTTTCTGGGCTGAGATGGGGAATCGCTGAATTTTGGACTCGGCTGGAGACAAAATGTTCCAAACACACCCCATGCACAACTCCACCGGGGAAGGTGCCAGAAACGAGTTCTGTTGGTAGTTTTTACACTACCCCGGTAGGCAGCTGAAAGGCACCACAAAACTTGTTCTACCTGCTTTCTGGGCTGAGATGGGGAATCGCTGAATTTTGGACTCGGCTGGTGACAAAATGTTCCAAACACACCCCATGCACAACTCCACCGGGGAAGGTGCCAGAAACGAGTTCTGTTGGTAGTTTTTACACTACCCCGGTAGGCAGCTGAAAGGCACCACAAAACTTGTTCTACCTGCTTTCTGGGCTGAGATGGGGAATCGCTGAATTTTGGACTCGGCTGGTGACAAAATGTTCCAAACACACCCCATGCACAACTCCACCGGGGAAGGTGCCAGAAACGAGTTCTGTTGGTAGTTTTTACACTACCCCGGTAGGCAGCTGAAAGGCACCATAAAACCGGTTCTACCTGCTTTCTGGGCTGAGATGGGGAATCGCTGAATTTTGGACTCGGCTGGTGACAAAATGTTCCAAACACACCCCATGCACACCTCCACCGGGGAAGGTGCCAGAAACGAGTTCTGTTGGTAGTTTTTACACTACCCCGGTAGGCAGCTGAAAGGCACCACAAAACTTGTTCTACCTGCTTTCTGGGCTGAGATGGGGAATCGCTGAATTTTGGACTCGGCTGGTGACAAAATGTTCCAAACACACCCCATGCACAACTCCACCGGGGAAGGTGCCAGAAACGAGTTCTGTTGGTAGTTTTTACACTACCCCGGTAGGCAGCTGAAAGGCACCACAAAACTTGTTCTACCTGCTTTCTGGGCTGAGATGGGGAATCGCTGAATTTTGGACTCGGCTGGTGACAAAATGTTCCAAACACACCCCATGCACAACTCCACCGGGGAAGGTGCCAGAAACGAGTTCTGTTGGTAGGTTTTACACTACCCCGGTAGGCAAGAGAAAGGCACCACAAAACTTGTTCTACCTGCTTTCTGGGCTGAGATGGAGAATCGCTGAATTTTGGACTCGGCTGGTGACAAAATGTTCCAAACACACCCCATGCACAACTCCACCGGGGAAGGTGCCAGAAACGAGTTCTGTCGGTAGTATTTACACTACCCCGGTAGGCAAGAGAAAGGCACCACAAAACTTGTTCTACCTGCTTTCTGGGCTGAGATGGGGAATCGCTGAATTTTGGACTCGGCTGGTGACAAAATGTTCCAAACACACCCCATGCACAACTCCACCGGGGAAGGTGCCAGAAACGAGTTCTGTTGGTAGTTTTTACACTACCCCGGTAGGCAGCTGAAAGGCACCACAAAACTTGTTCTACCTGCTTTCTGGGCTGAGATGGGGAATCGCTGAATTTTGGACTCGGCTGGTGACAAAATGTTCCAAACACACCCCATGCACAACTCCACCGGGGAAGGTGCCAGAAACGAGTTCTGTTGGTAGTTTTTACACTACCCCGGTAGGCAGCTGAAAGGCACCATAAAACCGGTTCTACCTGCTTTCTGGGCTGAGATGGGGAATCGCTGAATTTTGGACTCGGCTGCTGACAAAATGTTCCAAACACACCCCATGCACACCTCCACCGGGGAAGGTGCCAGAAACGGGTTCTGTTGGTAGTTTTTACACTACCCCGGTAGGCAGCTGAAAGGCACCACAAAACTTGTTCTACCTGCTTTCTGGGCTGAGATGGGGAATCGCTGAATTTTGGACTCGGCTGGTGACAAAATGTTCCAAACACACCCCATGCACAACTCCACCGGGGAAGGTGCCAGAAACGAGTTCTGTTGGTAGTTTTTACACTACCCCGGTAGGCAAGAGAAAGGCACCACAAAACTTGTTCTACCTGCTTTCTGGGCTGAGATGGAGAATCGCTGAATTTTGGACTCGGCTGGTGACAAAATGTTCCAAACACACCCCATGCACAACTCCACCGGGGAAGGTGCCAGAAACGAGTTCTGTTGGTAGTTTTTACACTACCCCGGTAGGCAGCTGAAAGGCACCACAAAACTTGTTCTACCTGCTTTCTGGGCTGAGATGGGGAATCGCTGAATTTTGGACTCGGCTGGTGACAAAATGTTCCAAACACACCCCATGCACAACTCCACCGGGGAAGGTGCCAGAAACGAGTTCTGTTGGTAGTTTTTACACTACCCCGGTAGGCAGCTGAAAGGCACCACAAAACTTGTTCTACCTGCTTTCTGGGCTGAGATGGGGAATCGCTGAATTTTGGACTCGGCTGGTGACAAAATGTTCCAAACACACCCCATGCACACCTCCACCGGGGAAGGTGCCAGAAACGAGTTCTGTTGGTAGTTTTTACACTACCCCGGTAGGCAGCTGAAAGGCACCACAAAACTTGTTCTACCTGCTTTCTGGGCTGAGATGGGGAATCGCTGAATTTTGGACTCGGCTGGTGACAAAATGTTCCAAACACACCCCATGCACAACTCCACCGGGGAAGGTGCCAGAAACGAGTTCTGTTGGTAGTTTTTACACTACCCCGGTAGGCAGCTGAAAGGCACCACAAAACTTGTTCTACCTGCTTTCTGGGCTGAGATGGGGAATCGCTGAATTTTGGACTCGGCTGGTGACAAAATGTTCCAAACACACCCCATGCACAACTCCACCGGGGAAGGTGCCAGAAACGAGTTCTGTTGGTAGTTTTTACACTACCCCGGTAGGCAGCTGAAAGGCACCACAAAACTTGTTCTACCTGCTTTCTGGGCTGAGATGGGGAATCGCTGAATTTTGGACTCGGCTGGTGACAAAATGTTCCAAACACACCCCATGCACAACTCCACCGGGGAAGGTGCCAGAAACGAGTTCTGTTGGTAGTTTTTACACTACCCCGGTAGGCAGCTGAAAGGCACCACAAAACTTGTTCTACCTGCTTTCTGGGCTGAGATGGGGAATCGCTGAATTTTGGACTCGGCTGGTGACAAAATGTTCCAAACACACCCCATGCACAACTCCACCGGGGAAGGTGCCAGAAACGAGTTCTGTTGGTAGTTTTTACACTACCCCGGTAGGCAGCTGAAAGGCACCACAAAACTTGTTCTACCTGCTTTCTGGGCTGAGATGGGGAATCGCTGAATTTTGGACTCGGCTGCTGACAAAATGTTCCAAACACACCCCATGCACAACTCCACCGGGGAAGGTGCCAGAAACGAGTTCTGTTGGTAGTTTTTACACTACCCCGGTAGGCAAGAGAAAGGCACCACAAAACTTGTTCTACCTGCTTTCTGGGCTGAGATGGGGAATCGCTGAATTTTGGACTCGGCTGGTGACAAAATGTTCCAAACACACCCCATGCACAACTCCACCGGGGAAGGTGCCAGAAACGAGTTCTGTCGGTAGTTTTTACACTACCCCGGTAGGCAAGAGAAAGGCACCACAAAACTTGTTCTACCTGCTTTCTGGGCTGAGATGGGGAATCGCTGAATTTTGGACTCGGCTGGTGACAAAATGTTCCAAACACACCCCATGCACAACTCCACCGGGGAAGGTGCCAGAAAGGAGTTCTGTTGGTAGTTTTTACACTACCCCAGTAGGCAGCTGAAAGGCACCACAAAACTTGTTCTACCTGCTTTCTGGGCTGAGATGGGGAATCGCTGAATTTTCGACTCGGCTGGTGACAAAATGTTCCAAACACACCCCATGCACAACTCCACCGGGGAAGGTGCCAGAAACGAGTTCTGTTGGTAGTTTTTACACTACCCCGGTAGGCAGCTGAAAGGCACCACAAAACTTGTTCTACCTGCTTTCTGGGCTGAGATGGGGAATCGCTGAATTTTGGACTCGGCTGGTGACAAAATGTTCCAAACACACCCCATGCACAACTCCACCGGGGAAGGTGCCAGAAACGAGTTCTGTTGGTAGTTTTTACACTACCCCGGTAGGCAAGAGAAAGGCACCACAAAACTTGTTCTACCTGCTTTCTGGGCTGAGATGGAGAATCGCTGAATTTTGGACTCGGCTGGTGACAAAATGTTCCAAACACACCCCATGCACAACTCCACCGGGGAAGGTGCCAGAAACGAGTTCTGTTGGTAGTTTTTACACTACCCCGGTAGGCAGCTGAAAGGCACCACAAAACTTGTTCTACCTGCTTTCTGGGCTGAGATGGGGAATCGCTGAATTTTGGACTCGGCTGGTGACAAAATGTTCCAAACACACCCCATGCACAACTCCACCGGGGAAGGTGCCAGAAACGAGTTCTGTTGGTAGTTTTTACACTACCCCGGTAGGCAGCTGAAAGGCACCACAAAACTTGTTCTACCTGCTTTCTGGGCTGAGATGGGGAATCGCTGAATTTTGGACTCGGCTGCTGACAAAATGTTCCAAACACACCCCATGCACAACTCCACCGGGGAAGGTGCCAGAAACGAGTTCTGTTGGTAGTTTTTACACTACCCCGGTAGGCAGCTGAAAGGCACCACAAAACTTGTTCTACCTGCTTTCTGGGCTGAGATGCGGAATCGCTGAATTTTGGACTCGGCTGCTGACAAAATGTTCCAAACACACCCCATGCACAACTCCACCGGGGAAGGTGCCAGAAACGAGTTCTGTTGGTAGTTTTTACACTACCCCGGTAGGCAGCTGAAAGGCACCACAAAACTTGTTCTACCTGCTTTCTGGGCTGAGATGGGGAATCGCTGAATTTTGGACTCGGCTGCTGACAAAATGTTCCAAACACACCCCATGCACAACTCCACCGGGGAAGGTGCCAGAAACGAGTTCTGTTGGTAGTTTTTACACTACCCCGGTAGGCAAGAGAAAGGCACCACAAAACTTGTTCTACCTGCTTTCTGGGCTGAGATGGGGAATCGCTGAATTTTGGACTCGGCTGCTGACAAAATGTTCCAAACACACCCCATGCACAACTCCACCGGGGAAGGTGCCAGAAACGAGTTCTGTTGGTAGTTTTTACACTACCCCGGTAGGCAGCTGAAAGGCACCACAAAACTTGTTCTACCTGCTTTCTGGGCTGAGATGGGGAATCGCTGAATTTTGGACTCGGCTGCTGACAAAATGTTCCAAACACACCCCATGCACAACTCCACCGGGGAAGGTGCCAGAAACGAGTTCTGTTGGTAGTTTTTACACTACCCCGGTAGGCAGCTGAAAGGCACCACAAAACTTGTTCTACCTGCTTTCTGGGCTGAGATGGGGAATCGCTGAATTTTGGACTCGGCTGGTGACAAAATGTTCCAAACACACCCCATGCACAACTCCACCGGGGAAGGTGCCAGAAACGAGTTCTGTTGGTAGTTTTTACACTACCCCGGTAGGCAGCTGAAAGGCACCACAAAACTTGTTCTACCTGCTTTCTGGGCTGAGATGGGGAATCGCTGAATTTTGGACTCGGCTGGTGACAAAATGTTCCAAACACACCCCATGCACAACTCCACCGGGGAAGGTGCCAGAAACGAGTTCCGTTGGTAGTTTTTACACTACCCCGGTAGGCAGCTGAAAGGCACCACAAAACTTGTTCTACCTGCTTTCTGGGCTGAGATGGGGAATCGCTGAATTTTGGACTCGGCTGGTGACAAAATGTTCCAAACACACCCCATGCACAACTCCACCGGGGAAGGTGCCAGAAACGAGTTCTGTTGGTAGTTTTTACACTACCTCGGTAGGCAGCTGAAAGGCACCACAAAACTTGTTCTACCTGCTTTCTGGGCTGAGATGGGGAATCGCTGAATTTTGGACTCGGCTGGTGACAAAATGTTCCAAACACACCCCATGCACAACTCCACCGGGGAAGGTGCCAGAAACGAGTTCTGTTGGTAGTTTTTACACTACCCCGGTAGGCAGCTGAAAGGCACCATAAAACCGGTTCTACCTGCTTTCTGGGCTGAGATGGGGAATCGCTGAATTTTGGACTCGGCTGGTGACAAAATGTTCCAAACACACCCCATGCACAACTCCACCGGGGAAGGTGCCAGAAAGGAGTTCTGTTGGTAGTTTTTACACTACCCCGGTAGGCAGCTGAAAGGCACCACAAAACTTGTTCTACCTGCTTTCTGGGCTGAGATGGGGAATCGCAGAATTTTGGACTCGGCTGGTGACAAAATGTTCCAAACACACCCCATGCACAACTCCACCGGGGAAGGTGCCAGAAACGAGTTCTCTCGGTAGTTTTTACACTACCCCGGTAGGCAAGAGAAAGGCACCACAAAACTTGTTCTACCTGCTTTCTGGGCTGAGATGGGGAATCGCTGAATTTTGGACTCGGCTGGAGACAAAATGTTCCAAACACACCCCATGCACAACTCCACCGGGGAAGGTGCCAGAAACGAGTTCTGTTGGTAGTTTTTACACTACCCCGGTAGGCAGCTGAAAGGCACCACAAAACTTGTTCTACCTGCTTTCTGGGCTGAGATGGGGAATCGCTGAATTTTGGACTCGGCTGGTGACAAAATGTTCCAAACACACCCCATGCACAACTCCACCGGGGAAGGTGCCAGAAACGAGTTCTGTTGGTAGTTTTTACACTACCCCGGTAGGCAGCTGAAAGGCACCACAAAACTTGTTCTACCTGCTTTCTGGGCTGAGATGCGGAATCGCTGAATTTTGGACTCGGCTGGTGACAAAATGTTCCAAACACACCCCATGCACAACTCCACCGGGGAAGGTGCCAGAAACGAGTTCTGTTGGTAGTTTTTACACTACCCCGGTAGGCAGCTGAAAGGCACCACAAAACTTGTTCTACCTGCTTTCTGGGCTGAGATGGGGAATCGCTGAATTTTGGACTCGGCTGCTGACAAAATGTTCCAAACACACCCCATGCACAACTCCACCGGGGAAGGTGCCAGAAACGAGTTCTGTTGGTAGTTTTTACACTACCCCGGTAGGCAAGAGAAAGGCACCACAAAACTTGTTCTACCTGCTTTCTGGGCTGAGATGGGGAATCGCTGAATTTTGGACTCGGCTGCTGACAAAATGTTCCAAACACACCCCATGCACAACTCCACCGGGGAAGGTGCCAGAAACGAGTTCTGTTGGTAGTTTTTACACTACCCCGGTAGGCAGCTGAAAGGCACCACAAAACTTGTTCTACCTGCTTTCTGGGCTGAGATGGGGAATCGCTGAATTTTGGACTCGGCTGGTGACAAAATGTTCCAAACACACCCCATGCACAACTCCACCGGGGAAGGTGCCAGAAACGAGTTCTGTTGGTAGTTTTTACACTACCCCGGTAGGCAGCTGAAAGGCACCACAAAACTTGTTCTACCTGCTTTCTGGGCTGAGATGGGGAATCGCTGAATTTTGGACTCGGCTGGTGACAAAATGTTCCAAACACACCCCATGCACAACTCCACCGGGGAAGGTGCCAGAAACGAGTTCTGTTGGTAGTTTTTACACTACCCCGGTAGGCACCTGAAAGGCACCACAAAACTTGTTCTACCTGCTTTCTGGGCTGAGATGGGGAATCGCTGAATTTTGGACTCGGCTGGTGACAAAATGTTCCAAACACACCCCATGCACAACTCCACCGGGGAAGGTGCCAGAAACGAGTTCCGTTGGTAGTTTTTACACTACCCCGGTAGGCAGCTGAAAGGCACCACAAAACTTGTTCTACCTGCTTTCTGGGCTGAGATGGGGAACGGCTGAATTTTGGACTCGGCTGGTAACAAAATGTTCCAAACACACCCCATGCACAACTCCACCGGGGAAGGTGCCAGAAACGAGTTCTGTTGGTAGTTTTTACACTACCCCGGTAGGCAGCTGAAAGGCACCACAAAACTTGTTCTACCTGCTTTCTGGGCTGAGATGGGGAATCGCTGAATTTTGGACTCGGCTGGTGACAAAATGTTCCAAACACACCCCATGCACAACTCCACCGGGGAAGGTGCCAGAAACGAGTTCTGTTGGTAGTTTTTACACTACCCCGGTAGGCAGCTGAAAGGCACCACAAAACTTGTTCTACCTGCTTTCTGGGCTGAGATGGGGAATCGCTGAATTTTGGACTCGGCTGGTGACAAAATGTTCCAAACACACCCCATGCACAACTCCACCGGGGAAGGTGCCAGAAACGAGTTCTGTTGGTAGTTTTTACACTACCCCGGTAGGCAGCTGAAAGGCACCACAAAACTTGTTCTACCTGCTTTCTGGGCTGAGATGGGGAATCGCTGAATTTTGGACTCGGCTGGTGACAAAATGTTCCAAACACACCCCATGCACAACTCCACCGGGGAAGGTGCCAGAAACGAGTTCTGTTGGTAGTTTTTACACTACCCCGGTAGGCAGCTGAAAGGCACCATAAAACCGGTTCTACCTGCTTTCTGGGCTGAGATGGGGAATCGCTGAATTTTGGACTCGGCTGGTGACAAAATGTTCCAAACACACCCCATGCACAACTCCACCGGGGAAGGTGCCAGAAAGGAGTTCTGTTGGTAGTTTTTACACTACCCCGGTAGGCAGCTGAAAGGCACCACAAAACTTGTTCTACCTGCTTTCTGGGCTGAGATGGGGAATCGCTGAATTTTGGACTCGGCTGGTGACAAAATGTTCCAAACACACCCCATGCACAACTCCACCGGGGAAGGTGCCAGAAACGAGTTCTGTTGGTAGATTTTACACTACCCCGGTAGGCAAGAGAAAGGCACCACAAAACTTGTTCTACCTGCTTTCTGGGCTGAGATGGGGAATCGCTGAATTTTGGACTCGGCTGGAGACAAAATGTTCCAAACACACCCCATGCACAACTCCACCGGGGAAGGTGCCAGAAACGAGTTCTGTTGGTAGTTTTTACACTACCCCGGTAGGCAGCTGAAAGGCACCACAAAACTTGTTCTACCTGCTTTCTGGGCTGAGATGGGGAATCGCTGAATTTTGGACTCGGCTGGTGACAAAATGTTCCAAACACACCCCATGCACAACTCCACCGGGGAAGGTGCCAGAAACGAGTTCTGTTGGTAGTTTTTACACTACCCCGGTAGGCAGCTGAAAGGCACCACAAAACTTGTTCTACCTGCTTTCTGGGCTGAGATGGGGAATCGCTGAATTTTGGACTCGGCTGCTGACAAAATGTTCCAAACACACCCCATGCACAACTCCACCGGGGAAGGTGCCAGAAACGAGTTCTGTTGGTAGTTTTTACACTACCCCGGTAGGCAGCTGAAAGGCACCATAAAACCGGTTCTACCTGCTTTCTGGGCTGAGATGGGGAATCGCTGAATTTTGGACTCGGCTGGTGACAAAATGTTCCAAACACACCCCATGCACACCTCCACCGGGGAAGGTGCCAGAAACGAGTTCTGTTGGTAGTTTTTACACTACCCCGGTAGGCAGCTGAAAGGCACCACAAAACTTGTTCTACCTGCTTTCTGGGCTGAGATGGGGAATCGCTGAATTTTGGACTCGGCTGGTGACAAAATGTTCCAAACACACCCCATGCACAACTCCACCGGGGAAGGTGCCAGAAACGAGTTCTGTTGGTAGTTTTTACACTACCCCGGTAGGCAGCTGAAAGGCACCACAAAACTTGTTCTACCTGCTTTCTGGGCTGAGATGGGGAATCGCTGAATTTTGGACTCGGCTGGTGACAAAATGTTCCAAACACACCCCATGCACAACTCCACCGGGGAAGGTGCCAGAAACGAGTTCTGTTGGTAGGTTTTACACTACCCCGGTAGGCAAGAGAAAGGCACCACAAAACTTGTTCTACCTGCTTTCTGGGCTGAGATGGGGAATCGCTGAATTTTGGACTCGGCTGGTGACAAAATGTTCCAAACACACCCCATGCACAACTCCACCGGGGAAGGTGCCAGAAACGAGTTCTGTTGGTAGTTTTTACACTACCCCGGTAGGCAGCTGAAAGGCACCATAAAACCGGTTCTACCTGCTTTCTGGGCTGAGATGGGGAATCGCTGAATTTTGGACTCGGCTGGTGACAAAATGTTCCAAACACACCCCATGCACACCTCCACCGGGGAAGGTGCCAGAAACGAGTTCTGTTGGTAGTTTTTACACTACCCCGGTAGGCAGCTGAAAGGCACCACAAAACTTGTTCTACCTGCTTTCTGGGCTGAGATGGGGAATCGCTGAATTTTGGACTCGGCTGGTGACAAAATGTTCCAAACACACCCCATGCACAACTCCACCGGGGAAGGTGCCAGAAACGAGTTCTGTTGGTAGTTTTTACACTACCCCGGTAGGCAGCTGAAAGGCACCACAAAACTTGTTCTACCTGCTTTCTGGGCTGAGATGCGGAATCGCTGAATTTTGGACTCGGCTGGTGACAAAATGTTCCAAACACACCCCATGCACAACTCCACCGGGGAAGGTGCCAGAAACGAGTTCTGTTGGTAGTTTTTACACTACCCCGGTAGGCAGCTGAAAGGCACCACAAAACTTGTTGTACCTGCTTTCTGGGCTGAGATGGGGAATCGCTGAATTTTGGACTCGGCTGGTGACAAAATGTTCCAAACACACCCCATGCACAACTCCACCGGGGAAGGTGCCAGAAACGAGTTCTGTTGGTAGTTTTTACACTACCCCGGTAGGCAGCTGAAAGGCACCACAAAACTTGTTCTACCTGCTTTCTGGGCTGAGATGGGGAATCGCTGAATTTTGGACTCGGCTGGTGACAAAATGTTCCAAACACACCCCATGCACACCTCCACCGGGGAAGGTGCCAGAAAGGAGTTCTGTTGGTAGTTTTTACACTACCCCGGTAGGCAGCTGAAAGGCACCACAAAACTTGTTCTACCTGCTTTCTGGGCTGAGATGGGGAATCGCTGAATTTTGGACTCGGCTGGTGACAAAATGTTCCAAACACACCCCATGCACAACTCCACCGGGGAAGGTGCCAGAATCGAGTTCCGTTGGTAGTTTTTACACTACCCCGGTAGGCAGCTGAAAGGCACCACAAAACTTGTTCTACCTGCTTTCTGGGCTGAGATGGGGAATCGCTGAATTTTGGACTCGGCTGGTGACAAAATGTTCCAAACACACCCCATGCACAACTCCACCGGGGAAGGTGCCAGAAACGAGTTCTGTTGGTAGTTTTTACACTACCCCGGTAGGCAGCTGAAAGGCACCACAAAACTTGTTCTACCTGCTTTCTGGGCTGAGATGGGGAATCGCTGAATTTTGGACTCGGCTGGTGACAAAATGTTCCAAACACACCCCATGCACAACTCCACCGGGGAAGGTGCCAGAAACGAGTTCCGTTGGTAGTTTTTACACTACCCCGGTAGGCAGCTGAAAGGCACCACAAAACTTGTTCTACCTGCTTTCTGGGCTGAGATGGGGAACGGCTGAATTTTGGACTCGGCTGGTAACAAAATGTTCCAAACACACCCCATGCACAACTCCACCGGGGAAGGTGCCAGAAACGAGTTCTGTTGGTAGTTTTTACACTACCCCGGTAGGCAGCTGAAAGGCACCACAAAACTTGTTCTACCTGCTTTCTGGGCTGAGATGGGGAATCGCTGAATTTTGGACTCGGCTGGTGACAAAATGTTCCAAACACACCCCATGCACAACTCCACCGGGGAAGGTGCCAGAAACGAGTTCTGTTGGTAGTTTTTACACTACCCCGGTAGGCAGCTGAAAGGCACCACAAAACTTGTTCTACCTGCTTTCTGGGCTGAGATGGGGAATCGCTGAATTTTGGACTCGGCTGGTGACAAAATGTTCCAAACACACCCCATGCACAACTCCACCGGGGAAGGTGCCAGAAACGAGTTCTGTTGGTAGTTTTTACACTACCCCGGTAGGCAGCTGAAAGGCACCACAAAACTTGTTCTACCTGCTTTCTGGGCTGAGATGGGGAATCGCTGAATTTTGGACTCGGCTGGTGACAAAATGTTCCAAACACACCCCATGCACAACTCCACCGGGGAAGGTGCCAGAAACGAGTTCTGTTGGTAGTTTTTACACTACCCCGGTAGGCAGCTGAAAGGCACCACAAAACTTGTTCTACCTGCTTTCTGGGCTGAGATGCGGAATCGCTGAATTTTGGACTCGGCTGGTGACAAAATGTTCCAAACACACCCCATGCACAACTCCACCGGGGAAGGTGCCAGAAACGAGTTCTGTTGGTAGTTTTTACACTACCCCGGTAGGCAGCTGAAAGGCACCACAAAACTTGTTCTACCTGCTTTCTGGGCTGAGATGGGGAATCGCTGAATTTTGGACTCGGCTGGTGACAAAATGTTCCAAACACACCCCATGCACAACTCCACCGGGGAAGGTGCCAGAAAC
This sequence comes from Falco cherrug, assembly GCF_023634085.1. Taxonomy (NCBI): domain Eukaryota; kingdom Metazoa; phylum Chordata; class Aves; order Falconiformes; family Falconidae; genus Falco; species Falco cherrug. Next base: position 83,032 of record NW_026599366.1, on the reverse strand, counting down.
GAGTTCTGTTGGTAGTTTTTACACTACCCCGGTAGGCAGCTGAAAGGCACCACAAAACTTGTTCTACCTGCTTTCTGGGCTGAGATGGGGAATCGCTGAATTTTGGACTCGGCTGGTGACAAAATGTTCCAAACACACCCCATGCACACCTCCACCGGGGAAGGTGCCAGAAAGGAGTTCTGTTGGTAGTTTTTACACTACCCCGGTAGGCAGCTGAAAGGCACCACAAAACTTGTTCTACCTGCTTTCTGGGCTGAGATGGGGAATCGCTGAATTTTGGACTCGGCTGGTGACAAAATGTTCCAAACACACCCCATGCACAACTCCACCGGGGAAGGTGCCAGAATCGAGTTCCGTTGGTAGTTTTTACACTACCCCGGTAGGCAGCTGAAAGGCACCACAAAACTTGTTGTACCTGCTTTCTGGGCTGAGATGGGGAATCGCTGAATTTTGGACTCGGCTGGTGACAAAATGTTCCAAACACACCCCATGCACAACTCCACCGGGGAAGGTGCCAGAAACGAGTTCTGTTGGTAGTTTTTACACTACCCCGGTAGGCAGCTGAAAGGCACCACAAAACTTGTTCTACCTGCTTTCTGGGCTGAGATGGGGAATCGCTGAATTTTGGACTCGGCTGGTGACAAAATGTTCCAAACACACCCCATGCACAACTCCACCGGGGAAGGTGCCAGAAACGAGTTCCGTTGGTAGTTTTTACACTACCCCGGTAGGCAGCTGAAAGGCACCACAAAACTTGTTCTACCTGCTTTCTGGGCTGAGATGGGGAACGGCTGAATTTTGGACTCGGCTGGTAACAAAATGTTCCAAACACACCCCATGCACAACTCCACCGGGGAAGGTGCCAGAAACGAGTTCTGTTGGTAGTTTTTACACTACCCCGGTAGGCAGCTGAAAGGCACCACAAAACTTGTTCTACCTGCTTTCTGGGCTGAGATGGGGAATCGCTGAATTTTGGACTCGGCTGGTGACAAAATGTTCCAAACACACCCCATGCACAACTCCACCGGGGAAGGTGCCAGAAACGAGTTCTGTTGGTAGTTTTTACACTACCCCGGTAGGCAGCTGAAAGGCACCACAAAACTTGTTCTACCTGCTTTCTGGGCTGAGATGGGGAATCGCTGAATTTTGGACTCGGCTGGTGACAAAATGTTCCAAACACACCCCATGCACAACTCCACCGGGGAAGGTGCCAGAAACGAGTTCTGTTGGTAGTTTTTACACTACCCCGGTAGGCAGCTGAAAGGCACCACAAAACTTGTTCTACCTGCTTTCTGGGCTGAGATGGGGAATCGCTGAATTTTGGACTCGGCTGGTGACAAAATGTTCCAAACACACCCCATGCACAACTCCACCGGGGAAGGTGCCAGAAACGAGTTCTGTTGGTAGTTTTTACACTACCCCGGTAGGCAAGAGAAAGGCACCACAAAACTTGTTCTACCTGCTTTCTGGGCTGAGATGGGGAATCGCTGAATTTTGGACTCGGCTGGTGACAAAATGTTCCAAACACACCCCATGCACAACTCCACCGGGGAAGGTGCCAGAAACGAGTTCTGTTGGTAGTTTTTACACTACCCCGGTAGGCAGCTGAAAGGCACCACAAAACTTGTTCTACCTGCTTTCTGGGCTGAGATGGGGAATCGCTGAATTTTGGACTCGGCTGGTGACAAAATGTTCCAAACACACCCCATGCACAACTCCACCGGGGAAGGTGCCAGAAACGAGTTCTGTTGGTAGTTTTTACACTACCCCGGTAGGCACCTGAAAGGCACCACAAAACTTGTTCTACCTGCTTTCTGGGCTGAGATGGGGAATCGCTGAATTTTGGACTCGGCTGGTGACAAAATGTTCCAAACACACCCCATGCACAACTCCACCGGGGAAGGTGCCAGAAAGGAGTTCTGTTGGTAGTTTTTACACTACCCCGGTAGGCAGCTGAAAGGCACCACAAAACTTGTTCTACCTGCTTTCTGGGCTGAGATGGGGAATCGCTGAATTTTGGACTCGGCTGGTGACAAAATGTTCCAAACACACCCCATGCACAACTCCACCGGGGAAGGTGCCAGAAACGAGTTCTGTTGGTAGTTTTTACACTACCCCGGTAGGCAGCTGAAAGGCACCACAAAACTTGTTCTACCTGCTTTCTGGGCTGAGATGGGGAATCGCTGAATTTTGGACTCGGCTGGTGACAAAATGTTCCAAACACACCCCATGCACAACTCCACCGGGGAAGGTGCCAGAAACGAGTTCTGTTGGTAGTTTTTACACTACCCCGGTAGGCAGCTGAAAGGCACCACAAAACTTGTTGTACCTGCTTTCTGGGCTGAGATGGGGAATCGCTGAATTTTGGACTCGGCTGGTGACAAAATGTTCCAAACACACCCCATGCACAACTCCACCGGTGAAGGTGCCAGAAACGAGTTCTGTTGGTAGTTTTTACACTACCCCGGTAGGCAAGAGAAAGGCACCACAAAACTTGTTCTACCTGCTTTCTGGGCTGAGATGGGGAATCGCTGAATTTTGGACTCGGCTGCTGACAAAATGTTCCAAACACACCCCATGCACACCTCCACCGGGGAAGGTGCCAGAAACGAGTTCTGTTGGTAGTTTTTACACTACCCCGGTAGGCAGCTGAAAGGCACCACAAAACTTGTTCTACCTGCTTTCTGGGCTGAGATGGGGAATCGCTGAATTTTGGACTCGGCTGGTGACAAAATGTTCCAAACACACCCCATGCACAACTCCACCGGGGAAGGTGCCAGAAACGAGTTCTGTTGGTAGTTTTTACACTACCCCGGTAGGCAGCTGAAAGGCACCACAAAACTTGTTCTACCTGCTTTCTGGGCTGAGATGGGGAATCGCTGAATTTTGGACTCGGCTGGTGACAAAATGTTCCAAACACACCCCATGCACAACTCCACCGGGGAAGGTGCCAGAAACGAGTTCTGTTGGTAGTTTTTACACTACCCCGGTAGGCAGCTGAAAGGCACCACAAAACTTGTTCTACCTGCTTTCTGGGCTGAGATGGGGAATCGCTGAATTTTGGACTTGGCTGGTGACAAAATGTTCCAAACACACCCCATGCACAACTCCACCGGGGAAGGTGCCAGAAACGAGTTCCGTTGGTAGTTTTTACACTACCCCGGTAGGCAGCTGAAAGGAACCACAAAACTTGTTCTACCTGCTTTCTGGGCTGAGATGGGGAACGGCTGAATTTTGGACTCGGCTGGTAACAAAATGTTCCAAACACACCCCATGCACAACTCCACCGGGGAAGGTGCCAGAAACGAGTTCTGTTGGTAGTTTTTACACTACCCCGGTAGGCAAGAGAAAGGCACCACAAAACTTGTTGTACCTGCTTTCTGGGCTGAGATGGGGAATCGCTGAATTTTGGACTCGGCTGGTGACAAAATGTTCCAAACACACCCCATGCACAACTCCACCGGGGAAGGTGCCAGAAACGAGTTCTGTTGGTAGTTTTTACACTACCCCGGTAGGCAGCTGAAAGGCACCACAAAACTTGTTCTACCTGCTTTCTGGGCTGAGATGGGGAATCGCTGAATTTTGGACTCGGCTGCTGACAAAATGTTCCAAACACACCCCATGCACAACTCCACCGGGGAAGGTGCCAGAAACGAGTTCTGTTGGTACTTTTTACACTACCCCGGTAGGCAGCTGAAAGGCACCACAAAACTTGTTGTACCTGCTTTCTGGGCTGAGATGGGGAATCGCTGAATTTTGGACTCGGCTGGTGACAAAATGTTCCAAACACACCCCATGCACAACTCCACCGGGGAAGGTGCCAGAAACGAGTTCTGTTGGTAGTTTTTACACTACCCCGGTAGGCAGCTGAAAGGCACCATAAAACCGGTTCTACCTGCTTTCTGGGCTGAGATGGGGAATCGCTGAATTTTGGACTCGGCTGGTGACAAAATGTTCCAAACACACCCCATGCACAACTCCACCGGGGAAGGTGCCAGAAACGAGTTCTGTTGGTAGTTTTTACACTACCCCGGTAGGCAGCTGAAAGGCACCACAAAACTTGTTGTACCTGCTTTCTGGGCTGAGATGGGGAATCGCTGAATTTTGGACTCGGCTGGTGACAAAATGTTCCAAACACACCCCATGCACAACTCCACCGGGGAAGGTGCCAGAAACGAGTTCTGTTGGTAGTTTTTACACTACCCCGGTAGGCACCTGAAAGGCACCACAAAACTTGTTCTACCTGCTTTCTGGGCTGAGATGGGGAATCGCTGAATTTTGGACTCGGCTGGTGACAAAATGTTCCAAACACACCCCATGCACAACTCCACCGGGGAAGGTGCCAGAAACGAGTTCTGTTGGTACTTTTTACACTACCCCGGTAGGCAGCTGAAAGGCACCACAAAACTTGTTCTACCTGCTTTCTGGGCTGAGATGGGGAATCGCTGAATTTTGGACTCGGCTGCTGACAAAATGTTCCAAACACACCCCATGCACAACTCCACCGGGGAAGGTGCCAGAAACGAGTTCTGTTGGTAGTTTTTACACTACCCCGGTAGGCAGCTGAAAGGCACCACAAAACTTGTTCTACCTGCTTTCTGGGCTGAGATGGGGAATCGCTGAATTTTGGACTCGGCTGGTGACAAAATGTTCCAAACACACCCCATGCACAACTCCACCGGGGAAGGTGCCAGAAACGAGTTCTGTTGGTAGTTTTTACACTACCCCGGTAGGCAGCTGAAAGGCACCACAAAACTTGTTCTACCTGCTTTCTGGGCTGAGATGGGGAATCGCTGAATTTTGGACTCGGCTGGTGACAAAATGTTCCAAACACACCCCATGCACAACTCCACCGGGGAAGGTGCCAGAAACGAGTTCTGTTGGTAGTTTTTACACTACCCCGGTAGGCAGCTGAAAGGCACCACAAAACTTGTTCTACCTGCTTTCTGGGCTGAGATGGGGAATCGCTGAATTTTGGACTCGGCTGCTGACAAAATGTTCCAAACACACCCCATGCACACCTCCACCGGGGAAGGTGCCAGAAACGAGTTCTGTTGGTAGTTTTTACACTACCCCGGTAGGCAGCTGAAAGGCACCACAAAACTTGTTCTACCTGCTTTCTGGGCTGAGATGGGGAATCGCTGAATTTTGGACTCGGCTGGTGACAAAATGTTCCAAACACACCCCATGCACAACTCCACCGGGGAAGGTGCCAGAAACGAGTTCTGTTGGTAGTTTTTACACTACCCCGGTAGGCAGCTGAAAGGCACCACAAAACTTGTTCTACCTGCTTTCTGGGCTGAGATGGGGAATCGCTGAATTTTGGACTCGGCTGGTGACAAAATGTTCCAAACACACCCCATGCACAACTCCACCGGGGAAGGTGCCAGAAACGAGTTCTGTTGGTAGTTTTTACACTACCCCGGTAGGCAGCTGAAAGGCACCACAAAACTTGTTCTACCTGCTTTCTGGGCTGAGATGGGGAATCGCTGAATTTTGGACTCGGCTGGTGACAAAATGTTCCAAACACACCCCATGCACAACTCCACCGGGGAAGGTGCCAGAAACGAGTTCTGTTGGTAGTTTTTACACTACCCCGGTAGGCAAGAGAAAGGCACCACAAAACTTGTTCTACCTGCTTTCTGGGCTGAGATGGGGAATCGCTGAATTTTGGACTCGGCTGGTGACAAAATGTTCCAAACACACCCCATGCACAACTCCACCGGGGAAGGTGCCAGAAACGAGTTCTGTTGGTAGTTTTTACACTACCCCGGTAGGCAGCTGAAAGGCACCACAAAACCGGTTCTACCTGCTTTCTGGGCTGAGATGGGGAATCGCTGAATTTTGGACTCGGCTGGTGACAAAATGTTCCAAACACACCCCATGCACAACTCCACCGGGGAAGGTGCCAGAAACGAGTTCTGTTGGTAGTTTCTACCCCGGTAGGCAGCTGAAAGGCACCACAAAACTTGTTCTACCTGCTTTCTGGGCTGAGATGGGGAATCGCTGAATTTTGGACTCGGCTGGTGACAAAATGTTCCAAACACACCCCATGCACAACTCCACCGGGGAAGGTGCCAGAAACGAGTTCTGTTGGTAGTTTTTACACTACCCCGGTAGGCAGCTGAAAGGCACCACAAAACTTGTTGTACCTGCTTTCTGGGCTGAGATGGGGAATCGCTGAATTTTGGACTCGGCTGGTGACAAAATGTTCCAAACACACCCCATGCACAACTCCACCGGGGAAGGTGCCAGAAACGAGTTCTGTTGGTAGTTTTTACACTACCCCGGTAGGCAGCTGAAAGGCACCACAAAACTTGTTCTACCTGCTTTCTGGGCTGAGATGGGGAATCGCTGAATTTTGGACTCGGCTGCTGACAAAATGTTCCAAACACACCCCATGCACAACTCCACCGGGGAAGGTGCCAGAAACGAGTTCTGTTGGTAGTTTTTACACTACCCCGGTAGGCAGCTGAAAGGCACCACAAAACTTGTTCTACCTGCTTTCTGGGCTGAGATGGGGAATCGCTGATTTTGGACTCGGCTGGTGACAAAATGTTCCAAACACACCCCATGCACAACTCCACCGGGGAAGGTGCCAGAAACGAGTTCTGTTGGTAGTTTTTACACTACCCCGGTAGGCAAGAGAAAGGCACCACAAAACTTGTTCTACCTGCTTTCTGGGCTGAGATGGGGAATCGCTGAATTTTGGACTCGGCTGGTGACAAAATGTTCCAAACACACCCCATGCACAACTCCACCGGGGAAGGTGCCAGAAACGAGTTCTGTTGGTAGTTTTTACACTACCCCGGTAGGCAGCTGAAAGGCACCACAAAACTTGTTCTACCTGCTTTCTGGGCTGAGATGGGGAATCGCTGAATTTTGGACTCGGCTGGTGACAAAATGTTCCAAACACACCCCATGCACACCTCCACCGGGGAAGGTGCCAGAAAGGAGTTCTGTTGGTAGTTTTACACTACCCCGGTAGGCAGCTGAAAGGCACCACAAAACTTGTTCTACCTGCTTTCTGGGCTGAGATGGGGAATCGCTGAATTTTGGACTCGGCTTGGTGACAAAATGTTCCAAACACACCCCATGCACAACTCCACCGGGGGGAAGGTGCCAGAAACGAGTTCTGTTGGTAGTTTTTACACTACCCCGGTAGGCAGCTGAAAGGCACCACAAAACTTGTTCTACCTGCTTTCTGGGCTGAGATGGGGAATCGCTGAATTTTTGGACTCGGCTGGTGACAAAATGTTCCAAACACACCCCATGCACAACTCCACCGGGGAAGGTGCCAGAAACGAGTTCTGTTGGTAGTTTTTACACTACCCCGGTAGGCAGCTGAAAGGCACCACAAAACTTGTTCTACCTGCTTTCTGGGCTGAGATGGGGAATCGCTGAATTTTGGACTCGGCTGGTGACAAAATGTTCCAAACACACCCCATGCACAACTCCACCGGGGAAGGTGCCAGAAACGAGTTCTGTTGGTAGTTTTTTACACTACCCCGGTAGGCAGCTGAAAGGCACCACAAAACTTGTTCTACCTGCTTTCTGGGCTGAGATGGGGAATCGCTGAATTTTGGACTCGGCTGGTGACAAAATGTTCCAAACACACCCCATGCACAACTCCACCGGGGAAGGTGCCAGAAAGGAGTTCTGTTGGTAGTTTTTACACTACCCCGGTAGGCAGCTGAAAGGCACCACAAAACTTGTTCTACCTGCTTTCTGGGCTGAGATGGGGAATCGCTGAATTTTGGACTCGGCTGGTGACAAAATGTTCCAAACACACCCCATGCACAACTCCACCGGGGAAGGTGCCAGAAACGAGTTCTGTTGGTAGTTTTTTACACTACCCCGGTAGGCAAGAGAAAGGCACCACAAAACTTGTTCTACCTGCTTTCTGGGCTGAGATGGGGAATCGCTGAATTTTGGACTCGGCTGGTGACAAAATGTTCCAAACACACCCCATGCACAACTCCACCGGGGAAGGTGCCAGAAACGAGTTCTGTTGGTAGTTTTTACACTACCCCGGTAGGCAGCTGAAAGGCACCACAAAACTTGTTCTACCTGCTTTCTGGGCTGAGATGGGGAATCGCTGAATTTTGGACTCGGCTGGTGACAAAATGTTCCAAACACACCCCATGCACACCTCCACCGGGGAAGGTGCCAGAAACGAGTTCTGTTGGTAGTTTTTACAACTACCCCGGTAGGCAGCTGAAAGGCACCACAAAACTTGTTGTACCTGCTTTCTGGGCTGAGATGGGGAATCGCTGAATTTTGGACTCGGCTGGTGACAAAATGTTCCAAACACACCCCATGCACAACTCCACCGGGGAAGGTGCCAGAAACGAGTTCTGTTGGTAGTTTTTACACTACCCCGGTAGGCAGCTGAAAGGCACCACAAAACTTGTTCTACCTGCTTTCTGGGCTGAGATGGGGAATCGCTGAATTTTGGACTCGGCTGGTGACAAAATGTTCCAAACACACCCCATGCACAACTCCACCGGGGAAGGTGCCAGAAACGAGTTCTGTTGGTAGTTTTTACACTACCCCGGTAGGCAGCTGAAAGGCACCACAAAACTTGTTCTACCTGCTTTCTGGGCTGAGATGGGGAATCGCTGAATTTTGGACTCGGCTGGTGACAAAATGTTCCAAACACACCCCATGCACACCTCCACCGGGGAAGGTGCCAGAAACGAGTTCTGTTGGTAGTTTTTACACTACCCCGGTAGGCAGCTGAAAGGCACCACAAAACTTGTTGTACCTGCTTTCTGGGCTGAGATGGGGAATCGCTGAATTTTGGACTCGGCTGGTGACAAAATGTTCCAAACACACCCCATGCACAACTCCACCGGGGAAGGTGCCAGAAACGAGTTCTGTTGGTAGTTTTTACACTACCCCGGTAGGCAGCTGAAAGGCACCACAAAACTTGTTCTACCTGCTTTCTGGGCTGAGATGGGGAATCGCTGAATTTTGGACTCGGCTGGTGACAAAATGTTCCAAACACACCCCATGCACAACTCCACCGGGGAAGGTGCCAGAAACGAGTTCTGTTGGTAGTTTTTACACTACCCCGGTAGGCAGCTGAAAGGCACCACAAAACTTGTTCTACCTGCTTTCTGGGCTGAGATGGGGAATCGCTGAATTTTGGACTCGGCTGGTGACAAAATGTTCCAAACACACCCCATGCACACCTCCACCGGGGAAGGTGCCAGAAAGGAGTTCTGTTGGTAGTTTTTACACTACCCCGGTAGGCAGCTGAAAGGCACCACAAAACTTGTTCTACCTGCTTTCTGGGCTGAGATGGGGAATCGCTGAATTTTGGACTCGGCTGGTGACAAAATGTTCCAAACACACCCCATGCACAACTCCACCGGGGAAGGTGCCAGAAACGAGTTCTGTTGGTAGTTTTTACACTACCCCGGTAGGCAGCTGAAAGGCACCACAAAACTTGTTCTACCTGCTTTCTGGGCTGAGATGGGGAATCGCTGAATTTTGGACTCGGCTGGTGACAAAATGTTCCAAACACACCCCATGCACAACTCCACCGGGGAAGGTGCCAGAAACGAGTTCTGTTGGTAGTTTTTACACTACCCCGGTAGGCAGCTGAAAGGCACCACAAAACTTGTTCTACCTGCTTTCTGGGCTGAGATGGGGAATCGCTGAATTTTGGACTCGGCTGGTGACAAAATGTTCCAAACACACCCCATGCACAACTCCACCGGGGAAGGTGCCAGAAACGAGTTCTGTTGGTAGTTTTTACACTACCCCGGTAGGCAGCTGAAAGGCACCACAAAACTTGTTCTACCTGCTTTCTGGGCTGAGATGGGGAATCGCTGAATTTTGGACTCGGCTGGTGACAAAATGTTCCAAACACACCCCATGCACAACTCCACCGGGGAAGGTGCCAGAAACGAGTTCTGTTGGTAGTTTTTACACTACCCCGGTAGGCAGCTGAAAGGCACCACAAAACTTGTTCTACCTGCTTTCTGGGCTGAGATGGGGAATCGCTGAATTTTCGACTCGGCTGGTGACAAAATGTTCCAAACACACCCCATGCACAACTCCACCGGGGAAGGTGCCAGAAACGAGTTCTGTTGGTAGTTTTTACACTACCCCGGTAGGCAAGAGAAAGGCACCACAAAACTTGTTCTACCTGCTTTCTGGGCTGAGATGGGGAATCGCTGAATTTTGGACTCGGCTGGTGACAAAATGTTCCAAACACACCCCATGCACAACTCCACCGGGGAAGGTGCCAGAAACGAGTTCTGTTGGTAGTTTTTACACTACCCCGGTAGGCAGCTGAAAGGCACCACAAAACTTGTTCTACCTGCTTTCTGGGCTGAGATGGGGAATCGCTGAATTTTGGACTCGGCTGGTGACAAAATGTTCCAAACACACCCCATGCACACCTCCACCGGGGAAGGTGCCAGAAACGAGTTCTGTTGGTAGTTTTTACACTACCCCGGTAGGCAGCTGAAAGGCACCACAAAACTTGTTGTACCTGCTTTCTGGGCTGAGATGGGGAATCGCTGAATTTTGGACTCGGCTGGTGACAAAATGTTCCAAACACACCCCATGCACAACTCCACCGGGGAAGGTGCCAGAAACGAGTTCTGTTGGTAGTTTTTACACTACCCCGGTAGGCAGCTGAAAGGCACCACAAAACTTGTTCTACCTGCTTTCTGGGCTGAGATGGGGAATCGCTGAATTTTGGACTCGGCTGGTGACAAAATGTTCCAAACACACCCCATGCACAACTCCACCGGGGAAGGTGCCAGAAACGAGTTCTGTTGGTAGTTTTTACACTACCCCGGTAGGCAGCTGAAAGGCACCACAAAACTTGTTCTACCTGCTTTCTGGGCTGAGATGGGGAATCGCTGAATTTTGGACTCGGCTGGTGACAAAATGTTCCAAACACACCCCATGCACAACTCCACCGGGGAAGGTGCCAGAAACGAGTTCTGTTGGTAGTTTTTACACTACCCCGGTAGGCAGCTGAAAGGCACCACAAAACTTGTTCTACCTGCTTTCTGGGCTGAGATGGGGAATCGCTGAATTTTGGAATCGGCTGGTGACAAAATGTTCCAAACACACCCCATGCACAACTCCACCGGGGAAGGTGCCAGAAACGAGTTCTGTTGGTAGTTTTTACACTACCCCGGTAGGCAGCTGAAAGGCACCACAAAACTTGTTCTACCTGCTTTCTGGGCTGAGATGGGGAATCGCTGAATTTTGGACTCGGCTGCTGACAAAATGTTCCAAACACACCCCATGCACAACTCCACCGGGGAAGGTGCCAGAAACGAGTTCTGTTGGTAGTTTTTACACTACCCCGGTAGGCAGCTGAAAGGCACCACAAAACTTGTTCTACCTGCTTTCTGGGCTGAGATGGGGAATCGCTGAATTTTGGACTCGGCTGGTGACAAAATGTTCCAAACACACCCCATGCACAACTCCACCAGGGAAGGTGCCAGAAACGAGTTCTGTTGGTAGTTTTTACACTACCCCGGTAGGCAGCTGAAAGGCACCACAAAACTTGTTCTACCTGCTTTCTGGGCTGAGATGGGGAATCGCTGAATTTTGGACTCGGCTGCTGACAAAATGTTCCAAACACACCCCATGCACAACTCCACCGGGGAAGGTGCCAGAAACGAGTTCTGTTGGTAGTTTTTACACTACCCCGGTAGGCAGCTGAAAGGCACCACAAAACTTGTTCTACCTGCTTTCTGGGCTGAGATGGGGAATCGCTGAATTTTGGACTCGGCTGGTGACAAAATGTTCCAAACACACCCCATGCACAACTCCACCGGGGAAGGTGCCAGAAACGAGTTCTGTTGGTAGTTTTTACACTACCCCGGTAGGCAGCTGAAAGGCACCACAAAACTTGTTCTACCTGCTTTCTGGGCTGAGATGGGGAATCGCTGAATTTTGGACTCGGCTGGTGACAAAATGTTCCAAACACACCCCATGCACAACTCCACCGGGGAAGGTGCCAGAAACGAGTTCTGTTGGTAGTTTTTACACTACCCCGGTAGGCAGCTGAAAGGCACCACAAAACTTGTTCTACCTGCTTTCTGGGCTGAGATGGGGAATCGCTGAATTTTGGACTCGGCTGGTGACAAAATGTTCCAAACACACCCCATGCACAACTCCACCGGGGAAGGTGCCAGAAACGAGTTCTGTTGGTAGTTTTTACACTACCCCGGTAGGCAGCTGAAAGGCACCACAAAACTTGTTCTACCTGCTTTCTGGGCTGAGATGGGGAATCGCTGAATTTTGGACTCGGCTGGTGACAAAATGTTCCAAACACACCCCATGCACAACTCCACCGGGGAAGGTGCCAGAAACGAGTTCTGTTGGTAGTTTTTACACTACCCCGGTAGGCAGCTGAAAGGCACCACAAAACTTGTTCTACCTGCTTTCTGGGCTGAGATGGGGAATCGCTGAATTTTCGACTCGGCTGGTGACAAAATGTTCCAAACACACCCCATGCACACCTCCACCGGGGAAGGTGCCAGAAAGGAGTTCTGTTGGTAGTTTTTACACTACCCCGGTAGGCAAGAGAAAGGCACCACAAAACTTGTTCTACCTGCTTTCTGGGCTGAGATGGGGAATCGCTGAATTTTGGACTCGGCTGGTGACAAAATGTTCCAAACACACCCCATGCACAACTCCACCGGGGAAGGTGCCAGAAACGAGTTCTGTTGGTAGTTTTTACACTACCCCGGTAGGCAGCTGAAAGGCACCACAAAACTTGTTCTACCTGCTTTCTGGGCTGAGATGGGGAATCGCTGAATTTTGGACTCGGCTGGTGACAAAATGTTCCAAACACACCCCATGCACACCTCCACCGGGGAAGGTGCCAGAAACGAGTTCTGTTGGTAGTTTTTACACTACCCCGGTAGGCAGCTGAAAGGCACCACAAAACTTGTTGTACCTGCTTTCTGGGCTGAGATGGGGAATCGCTGAATTTTGGACTCGGCTGGTGACAAAATGTTCCAAACACACCCCATGCACAACTCCACCGGGGAAGGTGCCAGAAACGAGTTCTGTTGGTAGTTTTTACACTACCCCGGTAGGCAGCTGAAAGGCACCACAAAACTTGTTCTACCTGCTTTCTGGGCTGAGATGGGGAATCGCTGAATTTTGGACTCGGCTGGTGACAAAATGTTCCAAACACACCCCATGCACAACTCCACCGGGGAAGGTGCCAGAAACGAGTTCTGTTGGTAGTTTTTACACTACCCCGGTAGGCAGCTGAAAGGCACCACAAAACTTGTTCTACCTGCTTTCTGGGCTGAGATGGGGAATCGCTGAATTTTGGACTCGGCTGGTGACAAAATGTTCCAAACACACCCCATGCACAACTCCACCGGGGAAGGTGCCAGAAACGAGTTCTGTTGGTAGTTTTTACACTACCCCGGTAGGCAGCTGAAAGGCACCACAAAACTTGTTCTACCTGCTTTCTGGGCTGAGATGGGGAATCGCTGAATTTTGGAATCGGCTGGTGACAAAATGTTCCAAACACACCCCATGCACAACTCCACCGGGGAAGGTGCCAGAAACGAGTTCTGTTGGTAGTTTTTACACTACCCCGGTAGGCAGCTGAAAGGCACCACAAAACTTGTTCTACCTGCTTTCTGGGCTGAGATGGGGAATCGCTGAATTTTGGACTCGGCTGGTGACAAAATGTTCCAAACACACCCCATGCACAACTCCACCGGGGAAGGTGCCAGAAACGAGTTCTGTTGGTAGTTTTTACACTACCCCGGTAGGCAGCTGAAAGGCACCACAAAACTTGTTCTACCTGCTTTCTGGGCTGAGATGGGGAATCGCTGAATTTTGGACTCGGCTGGTGACAAAATGTTCCAAACACACCCCATGCACAACTCCACCAGGGAAGGTGCCAGAAACGAGTTCTGTTGGTAGTTTTTACACTACCCCGGTAGGCAGCTGAAAGGCACCACAAAACTTGTTCTACCTGCTTTCTGGGCTGAGATGGGGAATCGCTGAATTTTGGACTCGGCTGCTGACAAAATGTTCCAAACACACCCCATGCACAACTCCACCGGGGAAGGTGCCAGAAACGAGTTCTGTTGGTAGTTTTTACATTACCCCGGTAGGCAGCTGAAAGGCACCACAAAACTTGTTCTACCTGCTTTCTGGGCTGAGATGGGGAATCGCTGAATTTTGGACTCGGCTGGTGACAAAATGTTCCAAACACACCCCATGCACAACTCCACCGGGGAAGGTGCCAGAAACGAGTTCTGTTGGTAGTTTTTACACTACCCCGGTAGGCAGCTGAAAGGCACCACAAAAGTTTTTCTACCTGCTTTCTGGGCTGAGATGGGGAATCGCTGAATTTTGGACTCGGCTGCTGACAAAATGTTCCAAACACACCCCATGCACACCTCCACCGGGGAAGGTGCCAGAAACGAGTTCTGTTGTTAGTTTTTACACTACCCCGGTAGGCAGCTGAAAGGCACCACAAAACTTGTTCTACCTGCTTTCTGGGCTAAGATGGGGAATCGCTGAATTTTGGACTCGGCTGGTGACAAAATGTTCCAAACACACCCCATGCACAACTCCACCGGGGAAGGTGCCAGAAACGAGTTCTGTTGGTAGTTTTTACACTACCCCGGTAGGCAGCTGAAAGGCACCACAAAACTTGTTCTACCTGCTTTCTGGGCTGAGATGGGGAATCGCTGAATTTTGGACTCGGCTGGTGACAAAATGTTCCAAACACACCCCATGCACAACTCCACCGGGGAAGGTGCCAGAAACGAGTTCTGTTGGTACTTTTTACACTACCCCGGTAGGCACCTGAAAGGCACCACAAAACTTGTTCTACCTGCTTTCTGGGCTGAGATGGGGAATCGCTGAATTTTGGACTCGGCTGGTGACAAAATGTTCCAAACACACCCCATGCACAACTCCACCGGGGAAGGTGCCAGAAACGAGTTCTGTTGGTAGTTTTTACACTACCCCGGTAGGCAGCTGAAAGGCACCACAAAACTTGTTCTACCTGCTTTCTGGGCTGAGATGGGGAATCGCTGAATTTTGGACTCGGCTGGTGACAAAATGTTCCAAACACACCCCATGCACAACTCCACCGGGGAAGGTGCCAGAAACGAGTTCTGTTGGTAGTTTTTACACTACCCCGGTAGGCAGCTGAAAGGCACCACAAAACTTGTTCTACCTGCTTTCTGGGCTGAGATGGGGAATCGCTGAATTTTGGACTCGGCTGGTGACAAAATGTTCCAAACACACCCCATGCACAACTCCACCGGGGAAGGTGCCAGAAACGAGTTCTGTTGGTAGTTTTTACACTACCCCGGTAGGCAAGAGAAAGGCACCACAAAACTTGTTCTACCTGCTTTCTGGGCTGAGATGGGGAATCGCTGAATTTTGGACTCGGCTGGTGACAAAATGTTCCAAACACACCCCATGCACAACTCCACCGGGGAAGGTGCCAGAAACGAGTTCTGTTGGTAGTTTTTACACTACCCCGGTAGGCAGCTGAAAGGCACCACAAAACTTGTTCTACCTGCTTTCTGGGCTGAGATGGGGAATCGCTGAATTTTGGACTCGGCTGGTGACAAAATGTTCCAAACACACCCCATGCACAACTCCACCGGGGAAGGTGCCAGAAAGGAGTTCTGTTGGTAGTTTTTACACTACCCCGGTAGGCACCTGAAAGGCACCACAAAACTTGTTCTACCTGCTTTCTGGGCTGAGATGGGGAATCGCTGAATTTTGGACTCGGCTGGTGACAAAATGTTCCAAACACACCCCATGCACAACTCCACCGGGGAAGGTGCCAGAAACGAGTTCTGTTGGTAGTTTTTACACTACCCCGGTAGGCACCTGAAAGGCACCACAAAACTTGTTCTACCTGCTTTCTGGGCTGAGATGGGGAATCGCTGAATTTTGGACTCGGCTGGTGACAAAATGTTCCAAACACACCCCATGCACAACTCCACCGGGGAAGGTGCCAGAAACGAGTTCTGTTGGTAGTTTTTACACTACCCCGGTAGGCAGCTGAAAGGCACCACAAAACTTGTTCTACCTGCTTTCTGGGCTGAGATGGGGAATCGCTGAATTTTGGACTCGGCTGGTGACAAAATGTTCCAAACACACCCCATGCACAACTCCACCGGGGAAGGTGCCAGAAACGAGTTCTGTTGGTAGTTTTTACACTACCCCGGTAGGCAGCTGAAAGGCACCACAAAACTTGTTCTACCTGCTTTCTGGGCTGAGATGGGGAATCGCTGCATTTTGGACTCGGCTGGTGACAAAATGTTCCAAACACACCCCATGCACAACTCCACCGGGGAAGGTGCCAGAAACGAGTTCTGTTGGTAGTTTTTACACTACCCCGGTAGGCAAGAGAAAGGCACCACAAAACTTGTTCTACCTGCTTTCTGGGCTGAGATGGGGAATCGCTGAATTTTGGACTCGGCTGGTGACAAAATGTTCCAAACACACCCCATGCACAACTCCACCGGGGAAGGTGCCAGAAACGAGTTCTGTTGGTAGTTTTTACACTACCCCGGTAGGCAGCTGAAAGGCACCACAAAACTTGTTCTACCTGCTTTCTGGGCTGAGATGGGGAATCGCTGAATTTTGGACTCGGCTGGTGACAAAATGTTCCAAACACACCCCATGCACAACTCCACCGGGGAAGGTGCCAGAAACGAGTTCTGTTGGTAGTTTTTACACTACCCCGGTAGGCAGCTGAAAGGCACCACAAAACTTGTTCTACCTGCTTTCTGGGCTGAGATGAGGAATCGCTGAATTTTGGACTCGGCTGGTGACAAAATGTTCCAAACACACCCCATGCACAACTCCACCGGGGAAGGTGCCAGAAACGAGTTCTGTTGGTAGTTTTTACACTACCCCGGTAGGCAAGAGAAAGGCACCACAAAACTTGTTCTACCTGCTTTCTGGGCTGAGATGGGGAATCGCTGAATTTTGGACTCGGCTGGTGACAAAATGTTCCAAACACACCCCATGCACAACTCCACCGGGGAAGGTGCCAGAAACGAGTTCTCTTGGTAGTTTTTACACTACCCCGGTAGGCAGCTGAAAGGCACCACAAAACTTGTTCTACCTGCTTTCTGGGCTGAGATGGGGAATCGCTGAATTTTGGACTCGGCTGGTGACAAAATGTTCCAAACACACCCCATGCACAACTCCACCGGGGAAGGTGCCAGAAACGAGTTCTGTTGGTAGTTTTTACACTACCCCGGTAGGCAGCTGAAAGGCACCACAAAACTTGTTCTACCTGCTTTCTGGGCTGAGATGGGGAATCGCTGAATTTTGGACTCGGCTGGTGACAAAATGTTCCAAACACACCCCATGCACAACTCCACCGGGGAAGGTGCCAGAAACGAGTTCTGTTGGTAGTTTTTACACTACCCCGGTAGGCAGCTGAAAGGCACCACAAAACTTGTTCTACCTGCTTTCTGGGCTGAGATGGGGAATCGCTGAATTTTGGACTCGGCTGGTGACAAAATGTTCCAAACACACCCCATGCACAACTCCACCGGGGAAGGTGCCAGAAACGAGTTCTGTTGGTACTTTTTACACTACCCCGGTAGGCAAGAGAAAGGCACCACAAAACTTGTTCTACCTGCTTTCTGGGCTGAGATGGGGAATCGCTGAATTTTGGACTCGGCTGGTGACAAAATGTTCCAAACACACCCCATGCACAACTCCACCGGGGAAGGTGCCAGAAACGAGTTCTGTTGGTAGTTTTTACACTACCCCGGTAGGCAGCTGAAAGGCACCACAAAACTTGTTCTACCTGCTTTCTGGGCTGAGATGGGGAATCGCTGAATTTTGGACTCGGCTGGTGACAAAATGTTCCAAACACACCCCATGCACAACTCCACCGGGGAAGGTGCCAGAAACGAGTTCTGTTGGTAGTTTTTACACTACCCCGGTAGGCAGCTGAAAGGCACCACAAAACTTGTTCTACCTGCTTTCTGGGCTGAGATGGGGAATCGCTGAATTTTGGACTCGGCTGGTGACAAAATGTTCCAAACACACCCCATGCACAACTCCACCGGGGAAGGTGCCAGAAACGAGTTCTGTTGGTAGTTTTTACACTACCCCGGTAGGCAAGAGAAAGGCACCACAAAACTTGTTCTACCTGCTTTCTGGGCTGAGATGGGGAATCGCTGAATTTTGGACTCGGCTGGTGACAAAATGTTCCAAACACACCCCATGCACAACTCCACCGGGGAAGGTGCCAGAAACGAGTTCTGTTGGTAGTTTTTACACTACCCCGGTAGGCAGCTGAAAGGCACCACAAAACTTGTTCTACCTGCTTTCTGGGCTGAGATGGGGAATCGCTGAATTTTGGACTCGGCTGGTGACAAAATGTTCCAAACACACCCCATGCACAACTCCACCGGGGAAGGTGCCAGAAACGAGTTCTGTTGGTAGTTTTTACACTACCCCGGTAGGCAGCTGAAAGGCACCACAAAACTTGTTCTACCTGCTTTCTGGGCTGAGATGGGGAATCGCTGAATTTTGGACTCGGCTGGTGACAAAATGTTCCAAACACACCCCATGCACAACTCCACCGGGGAAGGTGCCAGAAACGAGTTCTGTTGGTAGTTTTTACACTACCCCGGTAGGCAGCTGAAAGGCACCACAAAACTTGTTCTACCTGCTTTCTGGGCTGAGATGGGGAATCGCTGAATTTTGGACTCGGCTGGTGACAAAATGTTCCAAACACACCCCATGCACAACTCCACCGGGGAAGGTGCCAGAAACGAGTTCTGTTGGTACTTTTTACACTACCCCGGTAGGCAAGAGAAAGGCACCACAAAACTTGTTCTACCTGCTTTCTGGGCTGAGATGGGGAATCGCTGAATTTTGGACTCGGCTGGTGACAAAATGTTCCAAACACACCCCATGCACAACTCCACCGGGGAAGGTGCCAGAAACGAGTTCTGTTGGTAGTTTTTACACTACCCCGGTAGGCAGCTGAAAGGCACCACAAAACTTGTTCTACCTGCTTTCTGGGCTGAGATGGGGAATCGCTGAATTTTGGACTCGGCTGGTGACAAAATGTTCCAAACACACCCCATGCACAACTCCACCGGGGAAGGTGCCAGAAACGAGTTCTGTTGGTAGTTTTTACACTACCCCGGTAGGCAAGAGAAAGGCACCACAAAACTTGTTCTACCTGCTTTCTGGGCTGAGATGGGGAATCGCTGAATTTTGGACTCGGCTGCTGACAAAATGTTCCAAACACACCCCATGCACAACTCCACCGGGGAAGGTGCCAGAAACGAGTTCTGTTGGTAGTTTTTACACTACCCCGGTAGGCAGCTGAAAGGCACCACAAAACTTGTTCTACCTGCTTTCTGGGCTGAGATGGGGAATCGCTGAATTTTCGACTCGGCTGGTGACAAAATGTTCCAAACACACCCCATGCACAACTCCACCGGGGAAGGTGCCAGAAACGAGTTCTGTTGGTAGTTTTTACACTACCCCGGTAGGCAGCTGAAAGGCACCACAAAACTTGTTCTACCTGCTTTCTGGGCTGAGATGGGGAATCGCTGAATTTTGGACTCGGCTGGTGACAAAATGTTCCAAACACACCCCATGCACAACTCCACCGGGGAAGGTGCCAGAAACGAGTTCTGTTGGTAGTTTTTACACTACCCCGGTAGGCACCTGAAAGGCACCACAAAACTTGTTCTACCTGCTTTCTGGGCTGAGATGGGGAATCGCTGAATTTTGGACTCGGCTGGTGACAAAATGTTCCAAACACACCCCATGCACAACTCCACCGGGGAAGGTGCCAGAAACGAGTTCTGTTGGTAGTTTTTACACTACCCCGGTAGGCAGCTGAAAGGCACCACAAAACTTGTTCTACCTGCTTTCTGGGCTGAGATGGGGAATCGCTGAATTTTGGACTCGGCTGGTGACAAAATGTTCCAAACACACCCCATGCACAACTCCACCGGGGAAGGTGCCAGAAACGAGTTCTGTTGGTAGTTTTTACACTACCCCGGTAGGCAGCTGAAAGGCACCACAAAACTTGTTCTACCTGCTTTCTGGGCTGAGATGGGGAATCGCTGAATTTTCGACTCGGCTGCTGACAAAATGTTCCAAACACACCCCATGCACAACTCCACCGGGGAAGGTGCCAGAAACGAGTTCTGTTGGTAGTTTTTACACTACCCCGGTAGGCAGCTGAAAGGCACCACAAAACTTGTTCTACCTGCTTTCTGGGCTGAGATGGGGAATCGCTGAATTTTGGACTCGGCTGCTGACAAAATGTTCCAAACACACCCCATGCACAACTCCACCGGGGAAGGTGCCAGAAACGAGTTCTGTTGGTAGTTTTTACACTACCCCGGTAGGCAAGAGAAAGGCACCACAAAACTTGTTCTACCTGCTTTCTGGGCTGAGATGGGGAATCGCTGAATTTTGGACTCGGCTGGTGACAAAATGTTCCAAACACACCCCATGCACAACTCCACCGGGGAAGGTGCCAGAAACGAGTTCTGTTGGTAGTTTTTACACTACCCCGGTAGGCAGCTGAAAGGCACCACAAAACTTGTTCTACCTGCTTTCTGGGCTGAGATGGGGAATCGCTGAATTTTGGACTCGGCTGGTGACAAAATGTTCCAAACACACCCCATGCACACCTCCACCGGGGAAGGTGCCAGAAACGAGTTCTGTTGGTAGTTTTTACACTACCCCGGTAGGCAGCTGAAAGGCACCACAAAACTTGTTCTACCTGCTTTCTGGGCTGAGATGGGGAATCGCTGAATTTTGGACTCGGCTGGTGACAAAATGTTCCAAACACACCCCATGCACAACTCCACCGGGGAAGGTGCCAGAAAGGAGTTCTGTTGGTAGTTTTTACACTACCCCGGTAGGCAGCTGAAAGGCACCACAAAACTTGTTCTACCTGCTTTCTGGGCTGAGATGGGGAATCGCTGAATTTTGGACTCGGCTGGTGACAAAATGTTCCAAAAACCCCATGCACAACTCCACCGGGGAAGGTGCCAGAAACGAGTTCTGTTGGTAGTTTTTACACTACCCCGGCAGGCAGCTGAAAGGCACCACAAAACTTGTTCTACCTGCTTTCTGGGCTGAGATGGGGAATCGCTGAATTTTGGACTCGGCTGGTGACAAAATGTTCCAAACACACCCCATGCACAACTCCACCGGGGAAGGTGCCAGAAACGAGTTCTGTTGGTAGTTTTTACACTACCCCGGTAGGCAGCTGAAAGGCACCACAAAACTTGTTCTACCTGCTTTCTGGGCTGAGATGGGGAATCGCTGAATTTTGGACTCGGCTGGTGACAAAATGTTCCAAACACACCCCATGCACAACTCCACCGGGGAAGGTGCCAGAAACGAGTTCTGTTGGTAGTTTTTACACTACCCCGGTAGGCAGCTGAAAGGCACCACAAAACTTGTTCTACCTGCTTTCTGGGCTGAGATGGGGAATCGCTGAATTTTGGACTCGGCTGGTGACAAAATGTTCCAAACACACCCCATGCACAACTCCACCGGGGAAGGTGCCAGAAACGAGTTCTGTTGGTAGTTTTTACACTACCCCGGTAGGCAGCTGAAAGGCACCACAAAACTTGTTCTACCTGCTTTCTGGGCTGAGATGGGGAATCGCTGAATTTTGGACTCGGCTGGTGACAAAATGTTCCAAACACACCCCATGCACAACTCCACCGGGGAAGGTGCCAGAAACGAGTTCTGTTGGTAGTTTTTACACTACCCCGGTAGGCAGCTGAAAGGCACCACAAAACTTGTTCTACCTGCTTTCTGGGCTGAGATGGGGAATCGCTGAATTTTGGACTCGGCTGGTGACAAAATGTTCCAAACACACCCCATGCACAACTCCACCGGGGAAGGTGCCAGAAACGAGTTCTGTTGGTAGTTTTTACACTACCCCGGTAGGCAAGAGAAAGGCACCACAAAACTTGTTCTACCTGCTTTCTGGGCTGAGATGGGGAATCGCTGAATTTTGGACTCGGCTGCTGACAAAATGTTCCAAACACACCCCATGCACAACTCCACCGGGGAAGGTGCCAGAAACGAGTTCTGTTGGTAGTTTTTACACTACCCCGGTAGGCAAGAGAAAGGCACCACAAAACTTGTTCTACCTGCTTTCTGGGCTGAGATGGGGAATCGCTGAATTTTGGACTCGGCTGGTGACAAAATGTTCCAAACACACCCCATGCACAACTCCACCGGGGAAGGTGCCAGAAACGAGTTCTGTTGGTAGTTTTTACACTACCCCGGTAGGCAGCTGAAAGGCACCACAAAACTTGTTCTACCTGCTTTCTGGGCTGAGATGGGGAATCGCTGAATTTTGGACTCGGCTGGTGACAAAATGTTCCAAACACACCCCATGCACAACTCCACCGGGGAAGGTGCCAGAAACGAGTTCTGTTGGTAGTTTTTACACTACCCCGGTAGGCAGCTGAAAGGCACCACAAAACTTGTTCTACCTGCTTTCTGGGCTGAGATGGGGAATCGCTGAATTTTGGACTCGGCTGGTGACAAAATGTTCCAAACACACCCCATGCACAACTCCACCGGGGAAGGTGCCAGAAACGAGTTCTGTTGGTAGTTTTTACACTACCCCGGTAGGCAAGAGAAAGGCACCACAAAACTTGTTCTACCTGCTTTCTGGGCTGAGATGGGGAATCGCTGAATTTTGGACTCGGCTGGTGACAAAATGTTCCAAACACACCCCATGCACAACTCCACCGGGGAAGGTGCCAGAAACGAGTTCTGTTGGTAGTTTTTACACTACCCCGGTAGGCAAGAGAAAGGCACCACAAAACTTGTTCTACCTGCTTTCTGGGCTGAGATGGGGAATCGCTGAATTTTGGACTCGGCTGCTGACAAAATGTTCCAAACACACCCCATGCACAACTCCACCGGGGAAGGTGCCAGAAACGAGTTCTGTTGGTAGTTTTTACACTACCCCGGTAGGCAGCTGAAAGGCACCACAAAACTTGTTCTACTTGCTTTCTGGGCTGAGATGGGGAATCGCTGAATTTTGGACTCGGCTGGTGACAAAATGTTGCAAACACACCCCATGCACAACTCCACCGGGGAAGGTGCCAGAAAGGAGTTCTGTTGGTAGTTTTTACACTACCCCGGTAGGCAGCTGAAAGGCACCACAAAACTTGTTCTACCTGCTTTCTGGGCTGAGATGGGGAATCGCTGAATTTTGGACTCGGCTGCTGACAAAATGTTCCAAACACACCCCATGCACAACTCCACCGGGGAAGGTGCCAGAAACGAGTTCTGTTGGTAGTTTTTACACTACCCCGGTAGGCAAGAGAAAGGCACCACAAAACTTGTTCTACCTGCTTTCTGGGCTGAGATGGGGAATCGCTGAATTTTGGACTCGGCTGCTGACAAAATGTTCCAAACACACCCCATGCACAACTCCACCGGGGAAGGTGCCAGAAACGAGTTCTGTTGGTAGTTTTTACACTACCCCGGTAGGCAGCTGAAAGGCACCACAAAACTTGTTCTACCTGCTTTCTGGGCTGAGATGGGGAATCGCTGAATTTTGGACTCGGCTGGTGACAAAATGTTCCAAACACACCCCATGCACAACTCCACCGGGGAAGGTGCCAGAAAGGAGTTCTGTTGGTAGTTTTTACACTACCCCGGTAGGCAGCTGAAAGGCACCACAAAACTTGTTCTACCTGCTTTCTGGGCTGAGATGGGGAATCGCTGAATTTTGGACTCGGCTGGTGACAAAATGTTCCAAACACACCCCATGCACAACTCCACCGGGGAAGGTGCCAGAAACGAGTTCTGTTGGTAGTTTTTACACTACCCCGGTAGGCACCTGAAAGGCACCACAAAACTTGTTCTACCTGCTTTCTGGGCTGAGATGGGGAATCGCTGAATTTTGGACTCGGCTGCTGACAAAATGTTCCAAACACACCCCATGCACAACTCCACCGGGGAAGGTGCCAGAAACGAGTTCTGTTGGTAGTTTTTACACTACCCCGGTAGGCAAGAGAAAGGCACCACAAAACTTGTTCTACCTGCTTTCTGGGCTGAGATGGGGAATCGCTGAATTTTCAACTCGGCTGGTGACAAAATGTTCCAAACACACCCCATGCACAACTCCACCGGGGAAGGTGCCAGAAACGAGTTCTGTTGGTAGTTTTTACACTACCCCGGTAGGCAGCTGAAAGGCACCACAAAACTTGTTCTACCTGCTTTCTGGGCTGAGATGGGGAATCGCTGAATTTTGGACTCGGCTGGTGACAAAATGTTCCAAACACACCCCATGCACAACTCCACCGGGGAAGGTGCCAGAAACGAGTTCTGTTGGTAGTTTTTACACTACCCCGGTAGGCAGCTGAAAGGCACCACAAAACTTGTTCTACCTGCTTTCTGGGCTGAGATGGGGAATCGCTGAATTTTGGACTCGGCTGGTGACAAAATGTTCCAAACACACCCCATGCACAACTCCACCGGGGAAGGTGCCAGAAACGAGTTCTGTTGGTAGTTTTTACACTACCCCGGTAGGCAGCTGAAAGGCACCACAAAACTTGTTCTACCTGCTTTCTGGGCTGAGATGGGGAATCGCTGAATTTTGGACTCGGCTGGTGACAAAATGTTCCAAACACACCCCATGCACAACTCCACCGGGGAAGGTGCCAGAAACGAGTTCTGTTGGTAGTTTTTACACTACCCCGGTAGGCAGCTGAAAGGCACCACAAAACTTGTTCTACCTGCTTTCTGGGCTGAGATGGGGAATCGCTGAATTTTGGACTCGGCTGGTGACAAAATGTTCCAAACACACCCCATGCACAACTCCACCGGGGAAGGTGCCAGAAACGAGTTCTGTTGGTAGTTTTTACACTACCCCGGTAGGCAGCTGAAAGGCACCACAAAACTTGTTCTACCTGCTTTCTGGGCTGAGATGGGGAACGGCTGAATTTTGGACTCGGCTGCTGACAAAATGTTCCAAACACACCCCATGCACAACTCCACCGGGGAAGGTGCCAGAAACGAGTTCTGTTGGTAGTTTTTACACTACCCCGGTAGGCAGCTGAAAGGCACCACAAAACTTGTTGTACCTGCTTTCTGGGCTGAGATGGGGAATCGCTGAATTTTGGACTCGGCTGGTGACAAAATGTTCCAAACACACCCCATGCACAACTCCACCGGGGAAGGTGCCAGAAACGAGTTCTGTTGGTAGTTTTTACACTACCCCGGTAGGCAAGAGAAAGGCACCACAAAACTTGTTCTACCTGCTTTCTGGGCTGAGATGGGGAATCGCTGAATTTTGGACTCGGCTGGTGACAAAATGTTCCAAACACACCCCATGCACAACTCCACCGGGGAAGGTGCCAGAAACGAGTTCTGTTGGTAGTTTTTACACTACCCCGGTAGGCAGCTGAAAGGCACCACAAAACTTGTTCTACCTGCTTTCTGGGCTGAGATGGGGAATCGCTGAATTTTGGACTCGGCTGGTGACAAAATGTTCCAAACACACCCCATGCACAACTCCACCGGGGAAGGTGCCAGAAACGAGTTCTGTTGGTAGTTTTTACACTACCCCGGTAGGCACCTGAAAGGCACCACAAAACTTGTTCTACCTGCTTTCTGGGCTGAGATGGGGAATCGCTGAATTTTGGACTCGGCTGGTGACAAAATGTTCCAAACACACCCCATGCACAACTCCACCGGGGAAGGTGCCAGAAACGAGTTCTGTTGGTAGTTTTTACACTACCCCGGTAGGCAGCTGAAAGGCACCACAAAACTTGTTCTACCTGCTTTCTGGGCTGAGATGGGGAATCGCTGAATTTTGGACTCGGCTGGTGACAAAATGTTCCAAACACACCCCATGCACAACTCCACCGGGGAAGGTGCCAGAAACGAGTTCTGTTGGTAGTTTTTACACTACCCCGGTAGGCAGCTGAAAGGCACCACAAAACTTGTTCTACCTGCTTTCTGGGCTGAGATGGGGAATCGCTGAATTTTGGACTCGGCTGGTGACAAAATGTTCCAAACACACCCCTATGCACAACTCCACCGGGGAAGGTGCCAGAAACGAGTTCTGTTGGTAGTTTTTTACACTACCCCGGTAGGCAGCTGAAAGGCACCACAAAAACTTGTTCTACCTGCTTTCTGGGCTGAGATGGGGAATCGCTGAATTTTGGACTCGGCTGGTGACAAAATGTTCCAAACACACCCCATGCACAACTCCACCGGGGAAGGTGCCAGAAACGAGTTCTGTTGGTAGTTTTTACACTACCCCGGTAGGCACCTGAAAGGCACCACAAAACTTGTTCTACCTGCTTTCTGGGCTGAGATGGGGAATCGCTGAATTTTGGACTCGGCTGGTGACAAAATGTTCCAAACACACCCCATGCACAACTCCACCGGGGAAGGTGCCAGAAACGAGTTCTGTTGGTAGTTTTTACACTACCCCGGTAGGCAGCTGAAAGGCACCACAAAACTTGTTCTACCTGCTTTCTGGGCTGAGATGGGGAATCGCTGAATTTTGGACTCGGCTGGTGACAAAATGTTCCAAACACACCCCATGCACAACTCCACCGGGGAAGGTGCCAGAAACGAGTTCTGTTGGTAGTTTTTACACTACCCCGGTAGGCAGCTGAAAGGCACCACAAAACTTGTTCTACCTGCTTTCTGGGCTGAGATGGGGAATCGCTGAATTTTGGACTCGGCTGGTGACAAAATGTTCCAAACACACCCCATGCACAACTCCACCGGGGAAGGTGCCAGAAACGAGTTCTGTTGGTAGTTTTTTACACTACCCCGGTAGGCAGCTGAAAGGCACCACAAAACTTGTTCTACCTGCTTTCTGGGCTGAGATGGGGAATCGCTGAATTTTGGACTCGGCTGGTGACAAAATGTTCCAAACACACCCCATGCACAACTCCACCGGGGAAGGTGCCAGAAACGAGTTCTGTTGGTAGTTTTTACACTACCCCGGTAGGCAAGAGAAAGGCACCACAAAACTTGTTGTACCTGCTTTCTGGGCTGAGATGGGGAATCGCTGAATTTTGGACTCGGCTGGTGACAAAATGTTCCAAACACACCCCATGCACAACTCCACCGGGGAAGGTGCCAGAAACGAGTTCTGTTGGTAGTTTTTACACTACCCCGGTAGGCAAGAGAAAGGCACCACAAAACTTGTTCTACCTGCTTTCTGGGCTGAGATGGGGAATCGCTGAATTTTGGACTCGGCTGCTGACAAAATGTTCCAAACACACCCCATGCACAACTCCACCGGGGAAGGTGCCAGAAACGAGTTCTGTTGGTAGTTTTTTACACTACCCCGGTAGGCAGCTGAAAGGCACCACAAAACTTGTTCTACCTGCTTTCTGGGCTGAGATGGGGAATCGCTGAATTTTGGACTCGGCTGCTGACAAAATGTTCCAAACACACCCCATGCACAACTCCACCGGGGAAGGTGCCAGAAATGAGTTCTGTTGGTAGTTTTTACACTACCCCGGTAGGCAGCTGAAAGGCACCACAAAACTTGTTCTACCTGCTTTCTGGGCTGAGATGGGGAACGGCTGAATTTTGGACTCGGCTGGTGACAAAATGTTCCAAACACACCCCATGCACAACTCCACCGGGGAAGGTGCCAGAAACGAGTTCTGTTGGTAGTTTTTTACACTACCCCGGTAGGCAGCTGAAAGGCACCACAAAACTTGTTCTACCTGCTTTCTGGGCTGAGATGGGGAATCGCTGAATTTTGGACTCGGCTGGTGACAAAATGTTCCAAACACACCCCATGCACAACTCCACCGGGGAAGGTGCCAGAAACGAGTTCTGTTGGTAGTTTTTTACACTACCCCGGTAGGCAGCTGAAAGGCACCACAAAACTTGTTCTACCTGCTTTCTGGGCTGAGATGGGGAATCGCTGAATTTTGGACTCGGCTGGTGACAAAATGTTCCAAACACACCCCATGCACAACTCCACCGGGGAAGGTGCCAGAAACGAGTTCTGTTGGTAGTTTTTACACTACCCCGGTAGGCAGCTGAAAGGCACCACAAAACTTGTTCTACCTGCTTTCTGGGCTGAGATGGGGAATCGCTGAATTTTGGACTCGGCTGCTGACAAAATGTTCCAAACACACCCCATGCACAACTCCACCGGGGAAGGTGCCAGAAACGAGTTCTGTTGGTAGTTTTTACATTACCCCGGTAGGCAGCTGAAAGGCACCACAAAACTTGTTCTACCTGCTTTCTGGGCTGAGATGGGGAATCGCTGAATTTTGGACTCGGCTGGTGACAAAATGTTCCAAACACACCCCATGCACAACTCCACCGGGGAAGGTGCCAGAAACGAGTTCTGTTGGTAGTTTTTACACTACCCCGGTAGGCAGCTGAAAGGCACCACAAAACTTGTTCTACCTGCTTTCTGGGCTGAGATGGGGAATCGCTGAATTTTGGACTCGGCTGGTGACAAAATGTTCCAAACACACCCCATGCACACCTCCACCGGGGAAGGTGCCAGAAACGAGTTCTGTTGTTAGTTTTTACACTACCCCGGTAGGCAGCTGAAAGGCACCACAAAACTTGTTCTACCTGCTTTCTGGGCTGAGATGGGGAATCGCTGAATTTTGGACTCGGCTGGTGACAAAATGTTCCAAACACACCCCATGCACAACTCCACCGGGGAAGGTGCCAGAAACGAGTTCTGTTGGTAGTTTTTACACTACCCCGGTAGGCAGCTGAAAGGCACCACAAAACTTGTTCTACCTGCTTTCTGGGCTGAGATGGGGAATCGCTGAATTTTGGACTCGGCTGGTGACAAAATGTTCCAAACACACCCCATGCACAACTCCACCGGGGAAGGTGCCAGAAACGAGTTCTGTTGGTAGTTTTTACACTACCCCGGTAGGCAGCTGAAAGGCACCACAAAACTTGTTCTACCTGCTTTCTGGGCTGAGATGGGGAATCGCTGAATTTTGGACTCGGCTGGTGACAAAATGTTCCAAACACACCCCATGCACAACTCCACCGGGGAAGGTGCCAGAAACGAGTTCTGTTGGTAGTTTTTACACTACCCCGGTAGGCAAGAGAAAGGCACCACAAAACTTGTTCTACCTGCTTTCTGGGCTGAGATGGGGAATCGCTGAATTTTGGACTCGGCTGCTGACAAAATGTTCCAAACACACCCCATGCACAACTCCACCGGGGAAGGTGCCAGAAACGAGTTCTGTTGGTAGTTTTTACACTACCCCGGTAGGCAGCTGAAAGGCACCACAAAACTTGTTCTACCTGCTTTCTGGGCTGAGATGGGGAATCGCTGAATTTTGGACTCGGCTGGTGACAAAATGTTCCAAACACACCCCATGCACAACTCCACCGGGGAAGGTGCCAGAAACGAGTTCTGTTGGTAGTTTTTACACTACCCCGGTAGGCACCTGAAAGGCACCACAAAACTTGTTCTACCTGCTTTCTGGGCTGAGATGGGGAATCGCTGAATTTTGGACTCGGCTGGTGACAAAATGTTCCAAACACACCCCATGCACAACTCCACCGGGGAAGGTGCCAGAAACGAGTTCTGTTGGTAGTTTTTACACTACCCCGGTAGGCAGCTGAAAGGCACCACAAAACTTGTTCTACCTGCTTTCTGGGCTGAGATGGGGAATCGCTGAATTTTGGACTCGGCTGGTGACAAAATGTTCCAAACACACCCCATGCACAACTCCACCGGGGAAGGTGCCAGAAAGGAGTTCTGTTGGTAGTTTTTACACTACCCCGGTAGGCAGCTGAAAGGCACCACAAAACTTGTTCTACCTGCTTTCTGGGCTGAGATGGGGAATCGCTGAATTTTGGACTCGGCTGGTGACAAAATGTTCCAAACACACCCCATGCACAACTCCACCGGGGAAGGTGCCAGAAACGAGTTCTGTTGGTAGTTTTTACACTACCCCGGTAGGCAGCTGAAAGGCACCACAAAACTTGTTCTACCTGCTTTCTGGGCTGAGATGGGGAACAGCTGAATTTTGGACTCGGCTGGTGACAGAATGTTCCAAACACACCCCATGCACAACTCCACCGGGGAAGGTGCCAGAAACGAGTTCTGTTGGTAGTTTTTACACTACCCCGGTAGGCAGCTGAAAGGCACCACAAAACTTGTTCTACCTGCTTTCTGGGCTGAGATGGGGAATCGCTGAATTTTGGACTCGGCTGGTGACAAAATGTTCCAAACACACCCCATGCACAACTCCACCGGGGAAGGTGCCAGAAACGAGTTCCGTTGGTAGTTTTTACACTACCCCGGTAGGCAGCTGAAAGGCACCACAAAACTTGTTCTACCTGCTTTCTGGGCTGAGATGGGGAATCGCTGAATTTTGGACTCGGCTGGTAACAAAATGTTCCAAACACACCCCATGCACAACTCCACCGGGGAAGGTGCCAGAAACGAGTTCTGTTGGTAGTTTTTACACTACCCCGGTAGGCAGCTGAAAGGCACCACAAAACTTGTTCTACCTGCTTTCTGGGCTGAGATGGGGAATCGCTGAATTTTGGACTCGGCTGGTGACAAAATGTTCCAAACACACCCCATGCACAACTCCACCGGGGAAGGTGCCAGAAAGGAGTTCTGTTGGTAGTTTTTACACTACCCCGGTAGGCAGCTGAAAGGCACCACAAAACTTGTTCTACCTGCTTTCTGGGCTGAGATGGGGAATCGCTGAATTTTGGACTCGGCTGGTGACAAAATGTTCCAATCACACCCCATGCACACCTCCACCGGGGAAGGTGCCAGAAACGAGTTCTGTTGGTAGTTTTTACACTACCCCGGTAGGCAGCTGAAAGGCACCACAAAACTTGTTCTACCTGCTTTCTGGGCTGAGATGGGGAATCGCTGAATTTTGGACTCGGCTGGTGACAAAATGTTCCAAACACACCCCATGCACAACTCCACCGGGGAAGGTGCCAGAAACGAGTTCTGTTGGTAGTTTTTACACTACCCTGGTAGGCACCTGAAAGGCACCACAAAACTTGTTCTACCTGCTTTCTGGGCTGAGATGGGGAACAGCTGAGTTTTGGACTCGGCTGCTGACAAAATGTTCCAAACACACCCCATGCACAACTCCACCGGGGAAGGTGCCAGAAACGAGTTCTGTTGGTAGTTTTTACACTACCCCGGTAGGCAGCTGAAAGGCACCACAAAACTTGTTCTACCTGCTTTCTGGGCTGAGATGGGGAATCGCTGAATTTTGGACTCGGCTGGTGACAAAATGTTCCAAACACACCCCATGCACAACTCCACCGGGGAAGGTGCCAGAATCGAGTTCCGTTGGTAGTTTTTACACTACCCCGGTAGGCAGCTGAAAGGCACCACAAAACTTGTTGTACCTGCTTTCTGGGCTGAGATGGGGAATCGCTGAATTTTGGACTCGGCTGGTAACAAAATGTTCCAAACACACCCCATGCACACCTCCACCGGGGAAGGTGCCAGAAACGAGTTCTGTTGGTAGTTTTTACACTACCCCGGTAGGCAGCTGAAAGGCACCACAAAACTTGTTCTACCTGCTTTCTGGGCTGAGATGGGGAATCGCTGAATTTTGGACTCGGCTGGTGACAAAATGTTCCAAACACACCCCATGCACAACTCCACCGGGGAAGGTGCCAGAAACGAGTTCTGTTGGTAGTTTTTACACTACCCCGGTAGGCAGCTGAAAGGCACCACAAAACTTGTTCTACCTGCTTTCTGGGCTGAGATGGGGAATCGCTGAATTTTGGACTCGGCTGGTGACAAAATGTTCCAAACACACCCCATGCACAACTCCACCGGGGAAGGTGCCAGAAACGAGTTCTGTTGGTAGTTTTTACACTACCCCGGTAGGCAGCTGAAAGGCACCACAAAACTTGTTCTACCTGCTTTCTGGGCTGAGATGGGGAATCGCTGAATTTTGGACTCGGCTGGTGACAAAATGTTCCAAACACACCCCATGCACAACTCCACCGGGGAAGGTGCCAGAAACGAGTTCCGTTGGTAGTTTTTACACTACCCCGGTAGGCAGCTGAAAGGCACCACAAAACTTGTTGTACCTGCTTTCTGGGCTGAGATGGGGAACGGCTGAATTTTGGACTCGGCTGCTGACAAAATGTTCCAAACACACCCCATGCACAACTCCACCGGGGAAGGTGCCAGAAAGGAGTTCTGTTGGTAGTTTTTACACTACCCTGGTAGGCAGCTGAAAGGCACCACAAAACTTGTTCTACCTGCTTTCTCGGCTGAGATGGGGAATCGCTGAATTTTGGACTCGGCTGGTGACAAAATGTTCCAAACACACCCCATGCACAACTCCACCGGGGAAGGTGCCAGAAACGAGTTCTGTTGGTAGTTTTTACACTACCCCGGTAGGCAAGAGAAAGGCACCACAAAACTTGTTCTACCTGCTTTCTGGGCTGAGATGGGGAATCGCTGAATTTTGGACTCGGCTGGTGACAAAATGTTCCAAACACACCCCATGCACAACTCCACCGGGGAAGGTGCCAGAAACGAGTTCTGTTGGTAGTTTTTACACTACCCCGGTAGGCAAGAGAAAGGCACCACAAAACTTGTTCTACCTGCTTTCTGGGCTGAGATGGGGAATCGCTGAATTTTGGACTCGGCTGGTGACAAAATGTTCCAAACACACCCCATGCACAACTCCACCGGGGAAGGTGCCAGAAACGAGTTCTGTTGGTAGTTTTTACACTACCCCGGTAGGCAGCTGAAAGGCACCACAAAACTTGTTCTACCTGCTTTCTGGGCTGAGATGGGGAATCGCTGAATTTTGGACTCGGCTGGTGACAAAATGTTCCAAACACACCCCATGCACAACTCCACCGGGGAAGGTGCCAGAAACGAGTTCTGTTGGTAGTTTTTACACTACCCCGGTAGGCAGCTGAAAGGCACCACAAAACTTGTTCTACCTGCTTTCTGGGCTGAGATGGGGAATCGCTGAATTTTGGACTCGGCTGGTGACAAAATGATCCAAACACACCCCATGCACAACTCCACCGGGGAAGGTGCCAGAAACGAGTTCTGTTGGTAGTTTTTACACTACCCCGGTAGGCACCTGAAAGGCACCACAAAACTTGTTCTACCTGCTTTCTGGGCTGAGATGGGGAATCGCTGAATTTTGGACTCAGCTGGTGACAAAATGTTCCAAACACACCCCATGCACAACTCCACCGGGGAAGGTGCCAGAAACGAGTTCTGTTGGTAGTTTTTACACTACCCCGGTAGGCAGCTGAAAGGCACCACAAAACTTGTTCTACCTGCTTTCTGGGCTGAGATGGGGAATCGCTGAATTTTGGACTCGGCTGGTGACAAAATGTTCCAAACACACCCCATGCACAACTCCACCGGGGAAGGTGCCAGAAACGAGTTCTGTTGGTAGTTTTTACACTACCCCGGTAGGCAGCTGAAAGGCACCACAAAACTTGTTCTACCTGCTTTCTGGGCTGAGATGGGGAATCGCTGAATTTTGGACTCGGCTGGTGACAAAATGTTCCAAACACACCCCATGCACAACTCCACCGGGGAAGGTGCCAGAAACGAGTTCTGTTGGTAGTTTTTACACTACCCCGGTAGGCAGCTGAAAGGCACCACAAAACTTGTTCTACCTGCTTTCTGGGCTGAGATGGGGAATCGCTGAATTTTGGACTCGGCTGGTGACAAAATGTTCCAAACACACCCCATGCACACCTCCACCGGGGAAGGTGCCAGAAACGAGTTCTGTTGGTAGTTTTTACACTACCCCGGTAGGCAGCTGAAAGGCACCACAAAACTTGTTCTACCTGCTTTCTGGGCTGAGATGGGGAATAGCTGAATTTTGGACTCGGCTGGTGACAAAATGTTCCAAACACACCCCATGCACAACTCCACCGGGGAAGGTGCCAGAAACGAGTTCTGTTGGTAGTTTTTACACTACCCCGGTAGGCAGCTGAAAGGCACCACAAAACTTGTTCTACCTGCTTTCTGGGCTGAGATGGGGAATCGCTGAATTTTCGACTCGGCTGGTGACAAAATGTTCCAAACACACCCCATGCACAACTCCACCGGGGAAGGTGCCAGAATCGAGTTCTGTTGGTAGTTTTTACACTACCCCGGTAGGCAAGAGAAAGGCACCACAAAACTTGTTGTACCTGCTTTCTGGGCTGAGATGGGGAATCGCTGAATTTTGGACTCGGCTGGTGACAAAATGTTCCAAACACACCCCATGCACACCTCCACCGGGGAAGGTGCCAGAAACGAGTTCTGTTGGTAGTTTTTACACTACCCCGGTAGGCAGCTGAAAGGCACCACAAAACTTGTTCTACCTGCTTTCTGGGCTGAGATGGGGAATCGCTGAATTTTGGACTCGGCTGGTGACAAAATGTTCCAAACACACCCCATGCACAACTCCACCGGGGAAGGTGCCAGAAACGAGTTCTGTTGGTAGTTTTTACACTACCCCGGTAGGCAGCTGAAAGGCACCACAAAACTTGTTCTACCTGCTTTCTGGGCTGAGATGGGGAATCGTTGAATTTTGGACTCGGCTGGTGACAAAATGTTCCAAACACACCCCATGCACAACTCCACCGGGGAAGGTGCCAGAAACGAGTTCCGTTGGTAGTTTTTACACTACCCCGGTAGGCAGCTGAAAGGCACCACAAAACTTGTTGTACCTGCTTTCTGGGCTGAGATGGGGAATCGCTGAATTTTGGACTCGGCTGGTAACAAAATGTTCCAAACACACCCCATGCACACCTCCACCGGGGAAGGTGCCAGAAACGAGTTCTGTTGGTAGTTTTTACACTACCCCGGTAGGCAGCTGAAAGGCACCACAAAACTTGTTCTACCTGCTTTCTGGGCTGAGATGGGGAATCGCTGAATTTTGGACTCGGCTGGTGACAAAATGTTCCAAACACACCCCATGCACAACTCCACCGGGGAAGGTGCCAGAAACGAGTTCTGTTGGTAGTTTTTACACTACCCCCGGTAGGCAGCTGAAAGGCACCACAAAACTTGTTCTACCTGCTTTCTGGGCTGAGATGGGGAATCGCTGAATTTTGGACTCGGCTGGTGACAAAATGTTCCAAACACACCCCATGCACAACTCCACCGGGGAAGGTGCCAGAAACGAGTTCTGTTGGTAGTTTTTACACTACCCCGGTAGGCAGCTGAAAGGCACCACAAAACTTGTTCTACCTGCTTTCTGGGCTGAGATGGGGAATCGCTGAATTTTGGACTCGGCTGGTGACAAAATGTTCCAAACACACCCCATGCACAACTCCACCGGGGAAGGTGCCAGAAACGAGTTCTGTTGGTAGTTTTTACACTACCCCGGTAGGCAGCTGAAAGGCACCACAAAACTTGTTCTACCTGCTTTCTGGGCTGAGATGGGGAATCGCTGAATTTTGGACTCGGCTGGTGACAAAATGTTCCAAACACACCCCATGCACAACTCCACCGGGGAAGGTGCCAGAATCGAGTTCCGTTGGTAGTTTTTACACTACCCCGGTAGGCAAGAGAAAGGCACCACAAAACTTGTTGTACCTGCTTTCTGGGCTGAGATGGGGAACGGCTGAATTTTGGACTCGGCTGGTGACAAAATGTTCCAAACACACCCCATGCACAACTCCACCGGGGAAGGTGCCAGAAAGGAGTTCTGTTGGTAGTTTTTACACTACCCCGGTAGGCAGCTGAAAGGCACCACAAAACTTGTTCTACCTGCTTTCTCGGCTGAGATGGGGAATCGCTGAATTTTGGACTCGGCTGGTGACAAAATGTTCCAAACACACCCCATGCACAACTCCACCGGGGAAGGTGCCAGAAACGAGTTCCGTTGGTAGTTTTTACACTACCCCGGTAGGCAAGAGAAAGGCACCACAAAACTTGTTCTACCTGCTTTCTGGGCTGAGATGGGGAATCGCTGAATTTTGGACTCGGCTGGTGACAAAATGTTCCAAACACACCCCATGCACAACTCCACCGGGGAAGGTGCCAGAAACGAGTTCTGTTGGTAGTTTTTACACTACCCCGGTAGGCAAGAGAAAGGCACCACAAAACTTGTTCTACCTGCTTTCTGGCTGAGATGGGGAATCGCTGAATTTTGGACTCGGCTGGTGACAAAATGTTCCAAACACACCCCATGCACAACTCCACCGGGGAAGGTGCCAGAAACGAGTTCTGTTGGTAGTTTTTACACTACCCCGGTAGGCAGCTGAAAGGCACCACAAAACTTGTTCTACCTGCTTTCTGGGCTGAGATGGGGAATCGCTGAATTTTGGACTCGGCTGGTGACAAAATGATCCAAACACACCCCATGCACAACTCCACCGGGGAAGGTGCCAGAAACGAGTTCTGTTGGTAGTTTTTACACTACCCTGGTAGGCAGCTGAAAGGCACCACAAAACTTGTTCTACCTGCTTTCTGGGCTGAGATGGGGAATCGCTGAATTTTGGACTCGGCTGGTGACAAAATGTTCCAAACACACCCCATGCACAACTCCACCGGGGAAGGTGCCAGAAACGAGTTCTGTTGGTAGTTTTTACACTACCCCGGTAGGCAGCTGAAAGGCACCACAAAACTTGTTCTACCTGCTTTCTGGGCTGAGATGGGGAATCGCTGAATTTTGGACTCGGCTGGTGACAAAATGTTCCAAACACACCCCATGCACAACTCCACCGGGGAAGGTGCCCAGAAACGAGTTCTGTTGGTAGTTTTTACACTACCCCGGTAGGCAGCTGAAAGGCACCACAAAACTTGTTCTACCTGCTTTCTGGGCTGAG
The DNA here is from genome assembly GCF_023634085.1 of Falco cherrug. Taxonomy (NCBI): domain Eukaryota; kingdom Metazoa; phylum Chordata; class Aves; order Falconiformes; family Falconidae; genus Falco; species Falco cherrug. Next base: position 46,228 of record NW_026599366.1, on the reverse strand, counting down.
ATGGGGAATCGCTGAATTTTGGACTCGGCTGGTGACAAAATGTTCCAAACACACCCCATGCACAACTCCACCGGGGAAGGTGCCAGAAACGAGTTCTGTTGGTAGTTTTTACACTACCCCGGTAGGCAGCTGAAAGGCACCACAAAACTTGTTCTACCTGCTTTCTGGGCTGAGATGGGGAATCGCTGAATTTTGGACTCGGCTGGTGACAAAATGTTCCAAACACACCCCATGCACAACTCCACCGGGGAAGGTGCCAGAAACGAGTTCCGTTGGTAGTTTTTACACTACCCCGGTAGGCAGCTGAAAGGCACCACAAAACTTGTTCTACCTGCTTTCTGGGCTGAGATGGGGAATCGCTGAATTTTGGACTCGGCTGGTAACAAAATGTTCCAAACACACCCCATGCACAACTCCACCGGGGAAGGTGCCAGAAACGAGTTCTGTTGGTAGTTTTTACACTACCCCGGTAGGCAGCTGAAAGGCACCACAAAACTTGTTCTACCTGCTTTCTGGGCTGAGATGGGGAATCGCTGAATTTTCGACTCGGCTGGTGACAGAATGTTCCAAACACACCCCATGCACAACTCCACCGGGGAAGGTGCCAGAAACGAGTTCTGTTGGTAGTTTTTACACTACCCCAGTAGGCAGCTGAAAGGCACCACAAAACTTGTTCTACCTGCTTTCTGGGCTGAGATGGGGAATCGCTGAATTTTGGACTCGGCTGGTGACAAAATGTTCCAAACACACCCCATGCACAACTCCACCGGGGAAGGTGCCAGAAACGAGTTCTGTTGGTAGTTTTTACACTACCCCGGTAGGCAGCTGAAAGGCACCACAAAACTTGTTCTACCTGCTTTCTGGGCTGAGATGGGGAATCGCTGAATTTTGGACTCGGCTGGTGACAAAATGTTCCAAACACACCCCATGCACAACTCCACCGGGGAAGGTGCCAGAAACGAGTTCTGTTGGTAGTTTTTACACTACCCCGGTAGGCAGCTGAAAGGCACCACAAAACTTGTTCTACCTGCTTTCTGGGCTGAGATGGGGAATCGCTGAATTTTGGACTCGGCTGGTGACAAAATGTTCCAAACACACCCCATGCACACCTCCACCGGGGAAGGTGCCAGAAACGAGTTCTGTTGGTAGTTTTTACACTACCCCGGTAGGCAAGAGAAAGGCACCACAAAACTTGTTCTACCTGCTTTCTGGGCTGAGATGGGGAATCGCTGAATTTTGGACTCGGCTGGTGACAAAATGTTCCAAACACACCCCATGCACAACTCCACCGGGGAAGGTGCCAGAAACGAGTTCTGTTGGTAGTTTTTACAGTACCCCCGGTAGGCAGCTGAAAGGCACCACAAAACTTGTTCTACCTGCTTTCTGGGCTGAGATGGGGAATCGCTGAATTTTGGACTCGGCTGGTGACAAAATGTTCCAAACACACCCCATGCACAACTCCACCGGGAAGGTGCCAGAATCGAGTTCCGTTGGTAGTTTTTACACTACCCCGGTAGGCAGCTGAAAGGCACCACAAAACTTGTTGTACCTGCTTTCTGGGCTGAGATGGGGAATCGCTGAATTTTGGACTCGGCTGGTGACAAAATGTTCCAAACACACCCCATGCACAACTCCACCGGGGAAGGTGCCAGAAACGAGTTCTGTTGGTAGTTTTTACAGTACCCCCGGTAGGCAGCTGAAAGGCACCACAAAACTTGTTCTACCTGCTTTCTGGGCTGAGATGGGGAATCGCTGAATTTTGGACTCGGCTGGTGACAAAATGTTCCAAACACACCCCATGCACAACTCCACCGGGGAAGGTGCCAGAATCGCGTTCCGTTGGTAGTTTTTACACTACCCCGGTAGGCAGCTGAAAGGCACCACAAAACTTGTTGTACCTGCTTTCTGGGCTGAGATGGGGAATCGCTGAATTTTGGACTCGGCTGGTGACAAAATGTTCCAAACCCACCCCATGCACAACTCCACCGGGGAAGGTGCCAGAAACGAGTTCTGTTGGTAGTTTTTACACTACCCCGGTAGGCAGCTGAAAGGCACCACAAAACTTGTTCTACCTGCTTTCTGGGCTGAGATGGGGAATCGCTGAATTTTGGACTCGGCTGGTAACAAAATGTTCCAAACACACCCCATGCACAACTCCACCGGGGAAGGTGCCAGAAACGAGTTCTGTTGGTAGTTTTTACACTACCCCCGGTAGGCAGCTGAAAGGCACCACAAAACTTGTTCTACCTGCTTTCTGGGCTGAGATGGGGAATCGCTGAATTTTCGACTCGGCTGGTGACAAAATGTTCCAAACACACCCCATGCACAACTCCACCGGGGAAGGTGCCAGAAACGAGTTCTGTTGGTAGTTTTTACACTACCCCGGTAGGCAGCTGAAAGGCACCACAAAACTTGTTCTAACTGCTTTCTGGGCTGAGATGGGGAATCGCTGAATTTTGGACTCGGCTGGTGACAAAATGTTCCAAACACACCCCATGCACAACTCCACCGGGGAAGGTGCCAGAAACGAGTTCTGTTGGTAGTTTTTACACTACCCTGGTAGGCAGCTGAAAGGCACCACAAAACTTGTTCTACCTGCTTTCTGGGCTGAGATGGGGAATCGCTGAATTTTGGACTCGGCTGGTGACAAAATGTTCCAAACACACCCCATGCACAACTCCACCGGGGAAGGTGCCAGAAACGAGTTCTGTTGGTAGTTTTTACACTACCCCCGGTAGGCACCTGAAAGGCACCACAAAACTTGTTCTACCTGCTTTCTGGGCTGAGATGGGGAATCGCTGAATTTTGGACTCGGCTGGTGACAAAATGTTCCAAACACACCCCATGCACAACTCCACCGGGGAAGGTGCCAGAAACGAGTTCCGTTGGTAGTTTTTACACTACCCCGGTAGGCAGCTGAAAGGCACCACAAAACTTGTTCTACCTGCTTTCTGGGCTGAGATGGGGAATCGCTGAATTTTGGACTCGGCTGGTGACAAAATGTTCCAAACACACCCCATGCACAACTCCACCGGGGAAGGTGCCAGAAACGAGTTCTGTTGGTAGTTTTTACACTACCCCGGTAGGCAGCTGAAAGGCACCACAAAACTTGTTGTACCTGCTTTCTGGGCTGAGATGGGGAATCGCTGAATTTTGGACTCGGCTGGTGACAAAATGTTCCAAACACACCCCATGCACAACTCCACCGGGGAAGGTGCCAGAAACGAGTTCTGTTGGTAGTTTTTACACTACCCCCGGTAGGCAGCTGAAAGGCACCACAAAACTTGTTCTACCTGCTTTCTGGGCTGAGATGGGGAATCGCTGAATTTTGGACTCGGCTGGTGACAAAATGTTCCAAACACACCCCATGCACAACTCCACCGGGGAAGGTGCCAGAAACGAGTTCCGTTGGTAGTTTTTACACTACCCCGGTAGGCAGCTGAAAGGCACCACAAAACTTGTTCTACCTGCTTTCTGGGCTGAGATGGGGAATCGCTGAATTTTGGACTCGGCTGGTGACAAAATGTTCCAAACACACCCCATGCACAACTCCACCGGGGAAGGTGCCAGAAACGAGTTCTGTTGGTAGTTTTTACACTACCCCGGTAGGCAGCTGAAAGGCACCACAAAACTTGTTCTACCTGCTTTCTGGGCTGAGATGGGGAATCGCTGAATTTTGGACTCGGCTGGTGACAAAATGTTCCAAACACACCCCATGCACAACTCCACCGGGGAAGGTGCCAGAAACGAGTTCTGTTGGTAGTTTTTACACTACCCCGGTAGGCAGCTGAAAGGCACCACAAAACTTGTTCTACCTGCTTTCTGGGCTGAGATGGGGAATCGCTGAATTTTGGACTCGGCTGGTGACAAAATGTTCCAAACACACCCCATGCACAACTCCACCGGGGAAGGTGCCAGAATCGAGTTCCGTTGGTAGTTTTTACACTACCCCCGGTAGGCAAGAGAAAGGCACCACAAAACTTGTTCTACCTGCTTTCTGGGCTGAGATGGGGAACGGCTGAATTTTGGACTCGGCTGCTGACAAAATGTTCCAAACACACCCCATGCACAACTCCACCGGGGAAGGTGCCAGAAACGAGTTCTGTTGGTAGTTTTTACACTACCCCGGTAGGCACCTGAAAGGCACCACAAAACTTGTTCTACCTGCTTTCTGGGCTGAGATGGGGAATCGCTGAATTTTGGACTCGGCTGGTGACAAAATGTTCCAAACACACCCCATGCACAACTCCACCGGGGAAGGTGCCAGAAACGAGTTCTGTTGGTAGTTTTTACACTACCCCGGTAGGCAAGAGAAAGGCACCACAAAACTTGTTCTACCTGCTTTCTGGGCTGAGATGGGGAATCGCTGAATTTTGGACTCGGCTGGTGACAAAATGTTCCAAACACACCCCATGCACACCTCCACCGGGGAAGGTGCCAGAAACGAGTTCTGTTGGTAGTTTTTACACTACCCCGGTAGGCAGCTGAAAGGCACCACAAAACTTGTTCTACCTGCTTTCTGGGCTGAGATGGGGAATCGCTGAATTTTGGACTCGGCTGGTGACAAAATGTTCCAAACACACCCCATGCACAACTCCACCGGGGAAGGTGCCAGAAACGAGTTCTGTTGGTAGTTTTTACACTACCCCCGGTAGGCAGCTGAAAGGCACCACAAAACTTGTTCTACCTGCTTTCTGGGCTGAGATGGGGAATCGCTGAATTTTGGACTCGGCTGGTGACAAAATGTTCCAAACACACCCCATGCACAACTCCACCGGGGAAGGTGCCAGAAACGAGTTCTGTTGGTAGTTTTTACACTACCCTGGTAGGCAGCTGAAAGGCACCACAAAACTTGTTCTACCTGCTTTCTGGGCTGAGATGGGGAATCGCTGAATTTTGGACTCGGCTGGTGACAAAATGATCCAAACACACCCCATGCACAACTCCACCGGGGAAGGTGCCAGAAACGAGTTCTGTTGGTAGTTTTTACACTACCCCGGTAGGCAGCTGAAAGGCACCACAAAACTTGTTCTACCTGCTTTCTGGGCTGAGATGGGGAATCGCTGAATTTTGGACTCGGCTGGTGACAAAATGTTCCAAACACACCCCATGCACAACTCCACCGGGGAAGGTGCCAGAAACGAGTTCTGTTGGTAGTTTTTACACTACCCCGGTAGGCACCTGAAAGGCACCACAAAACTTGTTCTACCTGCTTTCTGGGCTGAGATGGGGAATCGCTGAATTTTGGACTCGGCTGGTGACAAAATGTTCCAAACACACCCCATGCACAACTCCACCGGGGAAGGTGCCAGAAACGAGTTCCGTTGGTAGTTTTTACACTACCCCGGTAGGCAGCTGAAAGGCACCACAAAACTTGTTCTACCTGCTTTCTGGGCTGAGATGGGGAATCGCTGAATTTTGGACTCGGCTGGTGACAAAATGTTCCAAACACACCCCATGCACAACTCCACCGGGGAAGGTGCCAGAAACGAGTTCTGTTGGTAGTTTTTACACTACCCCCGGTAGGCAGCTGAAAGGCACCACAAAACTTGTTCTACCTGCTTTCTGGGCTGAGATGGGGAATCGCTGAATTTTGGACTCGGCTGGTGACAAAATGTTCCAAACACACCCCATGCACAACTCCACCGGGGAAGGTGCCAGAAACGAGTTCTGTTGGTAGTTTTTACACTACCCCGGTAGGCAGCTGAAAGGCACCACAAAACTTGTTCTACCTGCTTTCTGGGCTGAGATGGGGAATCGCTGAATTTTGGACTCGGCTGGTGACAAAATGTTCCAAACACACCCCATGCACAACTCCACCGGGGAAGGTGCCAGAAACGAGTTCTGTTGGTAGTTTTTACACTACCCCGGTAGGCAGCTGAAAGGCACCACAAAACTTGTTCTACCTGCTTTCTGGGCTGAGATGGGGAATCGCTGAATTTTGGACTCGGCTGGTGACAAAATGTTCCAAACACACCCCATGCACAACTCCACCGGGGAAGGTGCCAGAAACGAGTTCTGTTGGTAGTTTTTACACTACCCCCGGTAGGCAGCTGAAAGGCACCACAAAACTTGTTCTACCTGCTTTCTGGGCTGAGATGGGGAATCGCTGAATTTTGGACTCGGCTGGTGACAAAATGTTCCAAACACACCCCATGCACAACTCCACCGGGGAAGGTGCCAGAAACGAGTTCTGTTGGTAGTTTTTACACTACCCCCGGTAGGCAGCTGAAAGGCACCACAAAACTTGTTGTACCTGCTTTCTGGGCTGAGATGGGGAACGGCTGAATTTTGGACTCGGCTGGTGACAAAATGTTCCAAACACACCCCATGCACAACTCCACCGGGGAAGGTGCCAGAAACGAGTTCTGTTGGTAGTTTTTACACTACCCCGGTAGGCAGCTGAAAGGCACCACAAAAACTTGTTCTACCTGCTTTCTGGGCTGAGATGGGGAATCGCTGAATTTTTGGACTCGGCTGGTGACAAAATGTTCCAAACACACCCCATGCACAACTCCACCGGGGAAGGTGCCAGAAACGAGTTCTGTTGGTAGTTTTTACACTACCCCGGTAGGCAGCTGAAAGGCACCACAAAACTTGTTCTACCTGCTTTCTGGGCTGAGATGGGGAATCGCTGAATTTTGGACTCGGCTGGTGACAAAATGTTCCAAAACACACCCCATGCACAACTCCACCGGGGAAGGTGCCAGAAACGAGTTCTGTTGGTAGTTTTTACACTACCCTGGTAGGCAGCTGAAAGGCACCACAAAACTTGTTCTACCTGCTTTCTGGGCTGAGATGGGGAATCGCTGAATTTTGGACTCGGCTGGTGACAAAATGATCCAAACACACCCCATGCACAACTCCACCGGGGAAGGTGCCAGAAACGAGTTCTGTTGGTAGTTTTTACACTACCCCGGTAGGCAGCTGAAAGGCACCACAAAACTTGTTCTACCTGCTTTCTGGGCTGAGATGGGGAATCGCTGAATTTTGGACTCGGCTGGTGACAAAATGTTCCAAACACACCCCATGCACAACTCCACCGGGGAAGGTGCCAGAAACGAGTTCTGTTGGTAGTTTTTACACTACCCCGGTAGGCAAGAGAAAGGCACCACAAAACTTGTTCTACCTGCTTTCTGGGCTGAGATGGGGAATCGCTGAATTTTGGACTCGGCTGGTGACAAAATGTTCCAAACACACCCCATGCACAACTCCACCGGGGAAGGTGCCAGAAACGAGTTCCGTTGGTAGTTTTTTACACTACCCCGGTAGGCAGCTGAAAGGCACCACAAAACTTGTTCTACCTGCTTTCTGGGCTGAGATGGGGAATCGCTGAATTTTGGACTCGGCTGGTGACAAAATGTTCCAAACACACCCCATGCACAACTCCACCGGGGAAGGTGCCAGAAACGAGTTCTGTTGGTAGTTTTTACACTACCCCCGGTAGGCAGCTGAAAGGCACCACAAAACTTGTTCTACCTGCTTTCTGGGCTGAGATGGGGAATCGCTGAATTTTGGACTCGGCTGGTGACAAAATGTTCCAAACACACCCCATGCACAACTCCACCGGGGAAGGTGCCAGAAAACGAGTTCTGTTGGTAGTTTTTACACTACCCCGGTAGGCAGCTGAAAGGCACCACAAAACTTGTTGTACCTGCTTTCTGGGCTGAGATGGGGAATCGCTGAATTTTGGACTCGGCTGGTGACAAAATGTTCCAAACACACCCCATGCACAACTCCACCGGGGAAGGTGCCAGAAACGAGTTCTGTTGGTAGTTTTTACACTACCCCGGTAGGCAGCTGAAAGGCACCACAAAACTTGTTCTACCTGCTTTCTGGGCTGAGATGGGGAATCGCTGAATTTTGGACTCGGCTGGTGACAAAATGTTCCAAACACACCCCATGCACAACTCCACCGGGGAAGGTGCCAGAAACGAGTTCTGTTGGTAGTTTTTACACTACCCCGGTAGGCAGCTGAAAGGCACCACAAAACTTGTTCTACCTGCTTTCTGGGCTGAGATGGGGAATCGCTGAATTTTGGACTCGGCTGGTGACAAAATGATCCAAACACACCCCATGCACAACTCCACCGGGGAAGGTGCCAGAAACGAGTTCTGTTGGTAGTTTTTACACTACCCCCGGTAGGCAGCTGAAAGGCACCACAAAACTTGTTCTACCTGCTTTCTGGGCTGAGATGGGGAATCGCTGAATTTTGGACTCGGCTGGTGACAAAATGTTCCAAACACACCCCATGCACAACTCCACCGGGGAAGGTGCCAGAAACGAGTTCTGTTGGTAGTTTTTACACTACCCCCGGTAGGCAAGAGAAAGGCACCACAAAACTTGTTCTACCTGCTTTCTGGGCTGAGATGGGGAATCGCTGAATTTTGGACTCGGCTGGTGACAAAATGTTCCAAACACACCCCATGCACAACTCCACCGGGGAAGGTGCCAGAAACGAGTTCCGTTGGTAGTTTTTACACTACCCCGGTAGGCAGCTGAAAGGCACCACAAAACTTGTTCTACCTGCTTTCTGGGCTGAGATGGGGAATCGCTGAATTTTGGACTCGGCTGGTGACAAAATGTTCCAAACACACCCCATGCACAACTCCACCGGGGAAGGTGCCAGAAAGGAGTTCTGTTGGTAGTTTTTACACTACCCCGGTAGGCAGCTGAAAGGCACCACAAAACTTGTTCTACCTGCTTTATGGGCTGAGATGGGGAATCGCTGAATTTTGGACTCGGCTGGTGACAAAATGATCCAAACACACCCCATGCACAACTCCACCGGGGAAGGTGCCAGAAACGAGTTCTGTTGGTAGTTTTTACACTACCCCGGTAGGCAGCTGAAAGGCACCACAAAACTTGTTCTACCTGCTTTCTGGGCTGAGATGGGGAATCGCTGAATTTTGGACTCGGCTGGTGACAAAATGTTCCAAACACACCCCATGCACAACTCCACCGGGGAAGGTGCCAGAAACGAGTTCTGTTGGTAGTTTTTACACTACCCCGGTAGGCAGCTGAAAGGCACCACAAAACTTGTTCTACCTGCTTTCTGGGCTGAGATGGGGAATCGCTGAATTTTGGACTCGGCTGGTGACAAAATGTTCCAAACACACCCCATGCACAACTCCACCGGGGAAGGTGCCAGAAACGAGTTCCGTTGGTAGTTTTTACACTACCCCGGTAGGCAGCTGAAAGGCACCACAAAACTTGTTCTACCTGCTTTCTGGGCTGAGATGGGGAATCGCTGAATTTTGGACTCGGCTGGTGACAAAATGTTCCAAACACACCCCATGCACAACTCCACCGGGGAAGGTGCCAGAAACGAGTTCTGTTGGTAGTTTTTACACTACCCCGGTAGGCAGCTGAAAGGCACCACAAAACTTGTTCTACCTGCTTTCTGGGCTGAGATGGGGAATCGCTGAATTTTGGACTCGGCTGGTGACAAAATGTTCCAAACACACCCCATGCACAACTCCACCGGGGAAGGTGCCAGAAACGAGTTCTGTTGGTAGTTTTTACACTACCCCGGTAGGCAGCTGAAAGGCACCACAAAACTTGTTCTACCTGCTTTCTGGGCTGAGATGGGGAATCGCTGAATTTTGGACTCGGCTGGTGACAAAATGTTCCAAACACACCCCATGCACAACTCCACCGGGGAAGGTGCCAGAATCGAGTTCCGTTGGTAGTTTTTACACTACCCCGGTAGGCAAGAGAAAGGCACCACAAAACTTGTTGTACCTGCTTTCTGGGCTGAGATGGGGAACGGCTGAATTTTGGACTCGGCTGCTGACAAAATGTTCCAAACACACCCCATGCACAACTCCACCGGGGAAGGTGCCAGAAACGAGTTCTGTTGGTAGTTTTTACACTACCCCGGTAGGCAGCTGAAAGGCACCACAAAACTTGTTCTACCTGCTTTCTGGGCTGAGATGGGGAATCGCTGAATTTTGGACTCGGCTGGTGACAAAATGTTCCAAACACACCCCATGCACAACTCCACCGGGGAAGGTGCCAGAAAGGAGTTCTGTTGGTACTTTTTACACTACCCCGGTAGGCAGCTGAAAGGCACCACAAAACTTGTTCTACCTGCTTTCTGGGCTGAGATGGGGAATCGCTGAATTTTGGACTCGGCTGGTGACAAAATGTTCCAAACACACCCCATGCACACCTCCACCGGGGAAGGTGCCAGAAACGAGTTCTGTTGGTAGTTTTTACACTACCCCGGTAGGCAAGAGAAAGGCACCACAAAACTTGTTCTACCTGCTTTCTGGGCTGAGATGGGGAATCGCTGAATTTTGGACTCGGCTGGTGACAAAATGTTCCAAACACACCCCATGCACAACTCCACCGGGGAAGGTGCCAGAAAGGAGTTCTGTTGGTAGTTTTTACACTACCCCGGTAGGCAGCTGAAAGGCACCACAAAACTTGTTCTACCTGCTTTCTGGGCTGAGATGGGGAATCGCTGACTTTTGGACTCGGCTGGTGACAAAATGTTCCAAACACACCCCATGCACAACTCCACCGGGGAAGGTGCCAGAAACGAGTTCTGTTGGTAGTTTTTACACTACCCTGGTAGGCAGCTGAAAGGCACCACAAAACTTGTTCTACCTGCTTTCTGGGCTGAGATGGGGAATCGCTGAATTTTGGACTCGGCTGGTGACAAAATGATCCAAACACACCCCATGCACAACTCCACCGGGGAAGGTGCCAGAAACGAGTTCTGTTGGTAGTTTTTACACTACCCCGGTAGGCAGCTGAAAGGCACCACAAAACTTGTTCTACCTGCTTTCTGGGCTGAGATGGGGAATCGCTGAATTTTGGACTCGGCTGGTGACAAAATGTTCCAAACACACCCCATGCACAACTCCACCGGGGAAGGTGCCAGAAACGAGTTCTGTTGGTAGTTTTTACACTACCCCGGTAGGCAGCTGAAAGGCACCACAAAACTTGTTCTACCTGCTTTCTGGGCTGAGATGGGGAATCGCTGAATTTTGGACTCGGCTGGTGACAAAATGTTCCAAACACACCCCATGCACAACTCCACCGGGGAAGGTGCCAGAAACGATTTCCGTTGGTAGTTTTTACACTACCCCGGTAGGCAGCTGAAAGGCACCACAAAAGTTGTTCTACCTGCTTTCTGGGCTGAGATGGGGAATCGCTGAATTTTGGACTCGGCTGGTGACAAAATGTTCCAAACACACCCCATGCACAACTCCACCGGGGAAGGTGCCAGAAACGAGTTCTGTTGGTAGTTTTTACAGTACCCCGGTAGGCAGCTGAAAGGCACCACAAAACTTGTTCTACCTGCTTTCTGGGCTGAGATGGGGAATCGCTGAATTTTGGACTCGGCTGGTGACAAAATGTTCCAAACACACCCCATGCACAACTCCACCGGGGAAGGTGCCAGAAACGAGTTCTGTTGGTAGTTTTTACACTACCCCGGTAGGCAGCTGAAAGGCACCACAAAACTTGTTCTACCTGCTTTCTGGGCTGAGATGGGGAATCGCTGAATTTTGGACTCGGCTGGTGACAAAATGTTCCAAACACACCCCATGCACACCTCCACCGGGGAAGGTGCCAGAAACGAGTTCTGTTGGTAGTTTTTACACAACCTGGTAGGCAGCTGAAAGGCACCACAAAACTTGTTCTACCTGCTTTCTGGGCTGAGATGGGGAATCGCTGAATTTTGGACTCGGCTGGTGACAAAATGATCCAAACGCACCCCATGCACAACTCCACCGGGGAAGGTGCCAGAAACGAGTTCTGTTGGTAGTTTTTACACTACCCCGGTAGGCAGCTGAAAGGCACCACAAAACTTGTTCTACCTGCTTTCTGGGCTGAGATGGGGAATCGCTGAATTTTGGACTCGGCTGGTGACAAAATGTTCCAAACACACCCCATGCACAACTCCACCGGGGAAGGTGCCAGAAACGAGTTCCGTTGGTAGTTTTTACACTACCCCGGTAGGCAGCTGAAAGGCACCACAAAACTTGTTCTACCTGCTTTCTGGGCTGAGATGGGGAATCGCTGAATTTTGGACTCGGCTGGTGACAAAATGTTCCAAACACACCCCATGCACAACTCCACCGGGGAAGGTGCCAGAAACGAGTTCTGTTGGTAGTTTTTACACTACCCCGGTAGGCAGCTGAAAGGCACCACAAAACTTGTTCTACCTGCTTTCTGGGCTGAGATGGGGAATCGCTGAATTTTGGACTCGGCTGGTGACAAAATGTTCCAAACACACCCCATGCACACCTCCACCGGGGAAGGTGCCAGAAACGAGTTCTGTTGGTAGTTTTTACACTACCCCGGTAGGCAGCTGAAAGGCACCACAAAACTTGTTCTACCTGCTTTCTGGGCTGAGATGGGGAATCGCTGAATTTTGGACTCGGCTGGTGACAAAATGTTCCAAACACACCCCATGCACAACTCCACCGGGGAAGGTGCCAGAAACGAGTTCTGTTGGTAGTTTTTACACTACCCCGGTAGGCAGCTGAAAGGCACCACAAAACTTGTTCTACCTGCTTTCTGGGCTGAGATGGGGAATCGCTGAATTTTGGACTCGGCTGGTGACAAAATGTTCCAAACACACCCCATGCACAACTCCACCGGGGAAGGTGCCAGAAACGAGTTCTGTTGGTAGTTTTTACACTACCCCGGTAGGCAGCTGAAAGGCACCACAAAACTTGTTCTACCTGCTTTCTGGGCTGAGATGGGGAATCGCTGAATTTTGGACTCGGCTGGTGACAAAATGTTCCAAACACACCCCATGCACAACTCCACCGGGGAAGGTGCCAGAAACGAGTTCTGTTGGTAGTTTTTACACTACCCCGGTAGGCAGCTGAAAGGCACCACAAAACTTGTTCTACCTGCTTTCTGGGCTGAGATGGGGAATCGCTGAATTTTGGACTCGGCTGGTGACAAAATGTTCCAAACACACCCCATGCACAACTCCACCGGGGAAGGTGCCAGAAACGAGTTCTGTTGGTAGTTTTTACACTACCCCGGTAGGCAGCTGAAAGGCACCACAAAACTTGTTCTACCTGCTTTCTGGGCTGAGATGGGGAATCGCTGAATTTTGGACTCGGCTGGTGACAAAATGTTCCAAACACACCCCATGCACACCTCCACCGGGGAAGGTGCCAGAAACGAGTTCTGTTGGTAGTTTTTACACTACCCCGGTAGGCAGCTGAAAGGCACCACAAAACTTGTTCTACCTGCTTTCTGGGCTGAGATGGGGAATCGCTGAATTTTGGACTCGGCTGGTGACAAAATGTTCCAAACACACCCCATGCACAACTCCACCGGGGAAGGTGCCAGAAACGAGTTCTGTTGGTAGTTTTTACACTACCCCGGTAGGCAGCTGAAAGGCACCACAAAACTTGTTCTACCTGCTTTCTGGGCTGAGATGGGGAATCGCTGAATTTTGGACTCGGCTGGTGACAAAATGTTCCAAACACACCCCATGCACAACTCCACCGGGGAAGGTGCCAGAAACGAGTTCTGTTGGTAGTTTTTACACTACCCCGGTAGGCAGCTGAAAGGCACCACAAAACTTGTTCTACCTGCTTTCTGGGCTGAGATGGGGAATCGCTGAATTTTGGACTCGGCTGGTGACAAAATGTTCCAAACACACCCCATGCACAACTCCACCGGGGAAGGTGCCAGAAACGAGTTCTGTTGGTAGTTTTTACACTACCCCGGTAGGCAGCTGAAAGGCACCACAAAACTTGTTGTACCTGCTTTCTGGGCTGAGATGGGGAATCGCTGAATTTTGGACTCGGCTGGTGACAAAATGTTCCAAACACACCCCATGCACAACTCCACCGGGGAAGGTGCCAGAAACGAGTTCTGTTGGTAGTTTTTACACTACCCCGGTAGGCAAGAGAAAGGCACCACAAAACTTGTTCTACCTGCTTTCTGGGCTGAGATGGGGAATCGCTGAATTTTGGACTCGGCTGGTGACAAAATGTTCCAAACACACCCCATGCACACCTCCACCGGGGAAGGTGCCAGAAACGAGTTCTGTTGGTAGTTTTTACACTACCCCGGTAGGCAGCTGAAAGGCACCACAAAACTTGTTCTACCTGCTTTCTGGGCTGAGATGGGGAATCGCTGAATTTTGGACTCGGCTGGTGACAAAATGTTCCAAACACACCCCATGCACAACTCCACCGGGGAAGGTGCCAGAAACGAGTTCTGTTGGTAGTTTTTACACTACCCCGGTAGGCAGCTGAAAGGCACCACAAAACTTGTTCTACCTGCTTTCTGGGCTGAGATGGGGAATCGCTGAATTTTGGACTCGGCTGGTGACAAAATGTTCCAAACACACCCCATGCACACCTCCACCGGGGAAGGTGCCAGAAACGAGTTCTGTTGGTAGTTTTTACACTACCCCGGTAGGCAGCTGAAAGGCACCACAAAACTTGTTCTACCTGCTTTCTGGGCTGAGATGGGGAATCGCTGAATTTTGGACTCGGCTGGTGACAAAATGTTCCAAACACACCCCATGCACAACTCCACCGGGGAAGGTGCCAGAAACGAGTTCTGTTGGTAGTTTTTACACTACCCCGGTAGGCAGCTGAAAGGCACCACAAAACTTGTTCTACCTGCTTTCTGGGCTGAGATGGGGAATCGCTGAATTTTGGACTCGGCTGGTGACAAAATGTTCCAAACACACCCCATGCACAACTCCACCGGGGAAGGTGCCAGAAACGAGTTCCTTTGGTAGTTTTTACACTACCCCGGTAGGCAGCTGAAAGGCACCACAAAACTTGTTCTACCTGCTTTCTGGGCTGAGATGGGGAATCGCTGAATTTTGGACTCGGCTGGTGACAAAATGTTCCAAACACACCCCATGCACAACTCCACCGGGGAAGGTGCCAGAAACGAGTTCTGTTGGTAGTTTTTACACTACCCCGGTAGGCAGCTGAAAGGCACCACAAAACTTGTTGTACCTGCTTTCTGGGCTGAGATGGGGAATCGCTGAATTTTCGACTCGGCTGGTGACAAAATGTTCCAAACACACCCCATGCACAACTCCACCGGGGAAGGTGCCAGAAACGAGTTCTGTTGGTAGTTTTTACACTACCCCGGTAGGCAGCTGAAAGGCACCACAAAACTTGTTCTACCTGCTTTCTGGGCTGAGATGGGGAATCGCTGAATTTTGGACTCGGCTGGTGACAAAATGTTCCAAACACACCCCATGCACAACTCCACCGGAGAAGGTGCCAGAAACGAGTTCTGTTGGTAGTTTTTACACTACCCCGGTAGGCAAGAGAAAGGCACCACAAAACTTGTTCTACCTGCTTTCTGGGCTGAGATGGGGAATCGCTGAATTTTGGACTCGGCTGGTGACAAAATGTTCCAAACACACCCCATGCACAACTCCACCGGGGAAGGTGCCAGAAACGAGTTCCGTTGGTAGTTTTTACACTACCCCGGTAGGCAGCTGAAAGGCACCATTAAACCTTTTCTTAACTGCTTCCTGGGCTAGAGATGGGGAACAGCTGAATTTTGGACTCGGCTGGTGACAGAATGTTCCAAACACACCCCATGCACAACTCCACCGGGGAAGGTGCCAGAAACGAGTTCTGTTGGTAGTTTTTACACTACCCCGGTAGGCAGCTGAAAGGCACCACAAAACTTGTTCTACCTGCTTTCTGGGCTGAGATGGGGAATCGCTGAATTTTGGACTCGGCTGGTGACAAAATGTTCCAAACACACCCCATGCACAACTCCACCGGGGAAGGTGCCAGAAACGAGTTCTGTTGGTAGTTTTTACACTACCCCGGTAGGCACCTGAAAGGCACCACAAAACTTGTTCTACCTGCTTTCTGGGCTGAGATGGGGAATCGCTGAATTTTGGACTCGGCTGGTGACAAAATGTTCCAAACACACCCCATGCACAACTCCACCGGGGAAGGTGCCAGAAACGAGTTCTGTTGGTAGTTTTTACACTACCCCGGTAGGCAGCTGAAAGGCACCACAAAACTTGTTCTACCTGCTTTCTGGGCTGAGATGGGGAATCGCTGAATTTTGGACTCGGCTGGTGACAAAATGTTCCAAACACACCCCATGCACAACTCCACCGGGGAAGGTGCCAGAAACGAGTTCTGTTGGTAGTTTTTACACTACCCCGGTAGGCAGCTGAAAGGCACCACAAAACTTGTTCTACCTGCTTTCTGGGCTGAGATGGGGAATCGCTGAATTTTGGACTCGGCTGGTGACAAAATGTTCCAAACACACCCCATGCACAACTCCACCGGGGAAGGTGCCAGAAACGAGTTCTGTTGGTAGTTTTTACACTACCCCGGTAGGCAGCTGAAAGGCACCACAAAACTTGTTCTACCTGCTTTCTGGGCTGAGATGGGGAATCACTGAATTTTGGACTCGGCTGGTGACAAAATGTTCCAAACACACCCCATGCACAACTCCACCGGGGAAGGTGCCAGAAACGAGTTCTGTTGGTAGTTTTTACACTACCCCGGTAGGCAGCTGAAAGGCACCACAAAACTTGTTCTACCTGCTTTCTGGGCTGAGATGGGGAATCGCTGAATTTTGGACTCGGCTGGTGACAAAATGTTCCAAACACACCCCATGCACAACTCCACCGGGGAAGGTGCCAGAAACGAGTTCTGTCGGTTTTTTTACACTACCCCGGTAGGCACCTGAAAGGCACCACAAAACTTGTTCTACCTGCTTTCTGGGCTGAGATGGGGAATCGCTGAATTTTGGACTCGGCTGGTGACAAAATGTTCCAAACACACCCCATGCACAACTCCACCGGGGAAGGTGCCAGAAAGGAGTTCTGTTGGTAGTTTTTACACTACCCCGGTAGGCAGCTGAAAGGCACCACAAAACTTGTTCTACCTGCTTTCTGGGCTGAGATGGGGAATCGCTGAATTTTGGACTCGGCTGGTGACAAAATGTTCCAAACACACCCCATGCACAACTCCACCGGGGAAGGTGCCAGAAACGAGTTCTGTTGGTAGTTTTTACACTACCCCGGTAGGCAGCTGAAAGGCACCACAAAACTTGTTCTACCTGCTTTCTGGGCTGAGATGGGGAATCGCTGAATTTTGGACTCGGCTGGTGACAAAATGTTCCAAACACACCCCATGCACAACTCCACCGGGGAAGGTGCCAGAAACGAGTTCTGTTGGTAGTTTTTACACTACCCCGGTAGGCAGCTGAAAGGCACCATAAAACCGGTTCTACCTGCTTTCTGGGCTGAGATGGGGAATCGCTGAATTTTGGACTCGGCTGGTGACAAAATGTTCCAAACACACCCCATGCACACCTCCACCGGGGAAGGTGCCAGAAACGAGTTCTGTTGGTAGTTTTTACACTACCCCGGTAGGCAGCTGAAAGGCACCACAAAACTTGTTCTACCTGCTTTCTGGGCTGAGATGGGGAATCGCTGAATTTTGGACTCGGCTGGTGACAAAATGTTCCAAACACACCCCATGCACAACTCCACCGGGGAAGGTGCCAGAAACGAGTTCTGTTGGTAGTTTTTACACTACCCCGGTAGGCAAGAGAAAGGCACCACAAAACTTGTTGTACCTGCTTTCTGGGCTGAGATGGAGAATCGCTGAATTTTGGACTCGGCTGGTGACAAAATGTTCCAAACACACCCCATGCACAACTCCACCGGGGAAGGTGCCAGAAACGAGTTCTGTTGGTAGTTTTTACAGTACCCCGGTAGGCAGCTGAAAGGCACCACAAAACTTGTTCTACCTGCTTTCTGGGCTGAGATGGGGAATCGCTGAATTTTGGACTCGGCTGCTGACAAAATGTTCCAAACACACCCCATGCACAACTCCACCGGGGAAGGTGCCAGAAACGAGTTCTGTTGGTAGTTTTTACACTACCCCGGTAGGCAGCTGAAAGGCACCACAAAACTTGTTCTACCTGCTTTCTGGGCTGAGATGGGGAATCGCTGAATTTTGGACTCGGCTGGTGACAAAATGTTCCAAACACACCCCATGCACAACTCCACCGGGGAAGGTGCCAGAAACGAGTTCTGTTGGTAGTTTTTACACTACCCCGGTAGGCAGCTGAAAGGCACCACAAAACTTGTTCTACCTGCTTTCTGGGCTGAGATGGGGAATCGCTGAATTTTGGACTCGGCTGGTGACAAAATGTTCCAAACACACCCCATGCACAACTCCACCGGGGAAGGTGCCAGAAACGAGTTCTGTTGGTAGTTTTTACACTACCCCGGTAGGCAGCTGAAAGGCACCACAAAACTTGTTCTACCTGCTTTCTGGGCTGAGATGGGGAATCGCTGAATTTTGGACTCGGCTGGTGACAAAATGTTCCAAACACACCCCATGCACAACTCCACCGGGGAAGGTGCCAGAAACGAGTTCTGTTGGTAGTTTTTACACTACCCCGGTAGGCAGCTGAAAGGCACCACAAAACTTGTTGTACCTGCTTTCTGGGCTGAGATGGGGAATCGCTGAATTTTGGACTCGGCTGGTGACAAAATGTTCCAAACACACCCCATGCACAACTCCACCGGGGAAGGTGCCAGAAACGAGTTCTGTTGGTAGTTTTTACACTACCCCGGTAGGCAAGAGAAAGGCACCACAAAACTTGTTCTACCTGCTTTCTGGGCTGAGATGGGGAATCGCTGAATTTTGGACTCGGCTGGTGACAAAATGTTCCAAACACACCCCATGCACACCTCCACCGGGGAAGGTGCCAGAAACGAGTTCTGTTGGTAGTTTTTACACTACCCCGGTAGGCAGCTGAAAGGCACCACAAAACTTGTTCTACCTGCTTTCTGGGCTGAGATGGGGAATCGCTGAATTTTGGACTCGGCTGGTGACAAAATGTTCCAAACACACCCCATGCACAACTCCACCGGGGAAGGTGCCAGAAACGAGTTCTGTTGGTAGTTTTTACACTACCCCGGTAGGCAGCTGAAAGGCACCACAAAACTTGTTCTACCTGCTTTCTGGGCTGAGATGGGGAATCGCTGAATTTTGGACTCGGCTGGTGACAAAATGTTCCAAACACACCCCATGCACACCTCCACCGGGGAAGGTGCCAGAAACGAGTTCTGTTGGTAGTTTTTACACTACCCCGGTAGGCAGCTGAAAGGCACCACAAAACTTGTTCTACCTGCTTTCTGGGCTGAGATGGGGAATCGCTGAATTTTGGACTCGGCTGGTGACAAAATGTTCCAAACACACCCCATGCACAACTCCACCGGGGAAGGTGCCAGAAACGAGTTCCTTTGGTAGTTTTTACACTACCCCGGTAGGCAGCTGAAAGGCACCACAAAACTTGTTCTACCTGCTTTCTGGGCTGAGATGGGGAATCGCTGAATTTTGGACTCGGCTGGTGACAAAATGTTCCAAACACACCCCATGCACAACTCCACCGGGGAAGGTGCCAGAAACGAGTTCTGTTGGTAGTTTTTACACTACCCCGGTAGGCAGCTGAAAGGCACCACAAAACTTGTTGTACCTGCTTTCTGGGCTGAGATGGGGAATCGCTGAATTTTCGACTCGGCTGGTGACAAAATGTTCCAAACACACCCCATGCACAACTCCACCGGGGAAGGTGCCAGAAACGAGTTCTGTTGGTAGTTTTTACACTACCCCGGTAGGCAGCTGAAAGGCACCACAAAACTTGTTCTACCTGCTTTCTGGGCTGAGATGGGGAATCGCTGAATTTTGGACTCGGCTGGTGACAAAATGTTCCAAACACACCCCATGCACAACTCCACCGGAGAAGGTGCCAGAAACGAGTTCTGTTGGTAGTTTTTACACTACCCCGGTAGGCAAGAGAAAGGCACCACAAAACTTGTTCTACCTGCTTTCTGGGCTGAGATGGGGAATCGCTGAATTTTGGACTCGGCTGGTGACAAAATGTTCCAAACACACCCCATGCACAACTCCACCGGGGAAGGTGCCAGAAACGAGTTCCGTTGGTAGTTTTTACACTACCCCGGTAGGCAGCTGAAAGGCACCATTAAACCTTTTCTTAACTGCTTCCTGGGCTAGAGATGGGGAACAGCTGAATTTTGGACTCGGCTGGTGACAGAATGTTCCAAACACACCCCATGCACAACTCCACCGGGGAAGGTGCCAGAAACGAGTTCTGTTGGTAGTTTTTACACTACCCCGGTAGGCAGCTGAAAGGCACCACAAAACTTGTTCTACCTGCTTTCTGGGCTGAGATGGGGAATCGCTGAATTTTGGACTCGGCTGGTGACAAAATGTTCCAAACACACCCCATGCACAACTCCACCGGGGAAGGTGCCAGAAACGAGTTCTGTTGGTAGTTTTTACACTACCCCGGTAGGCACCTGAAAGGCACCACAAAACTTGTTCTACCTGCTTTCTGGGCTGAGATGGGGAATCGCTGAATTTTGGACTCGGCTGGTGACAAAATGTTCCAAACACACCCCATGCACAACTCCACCGGGGAAGGTGCCAGAAACGAGTTCTGTTGGTAGTTTTTACACTACCCCGGTAGGCAGCTGAAAGGCACCACAAAACTTGTTCTACCTGCTTTCTGGGCTGAGATGGGGAATCGCTGAATTTTGGACTCGGCTGGTGACAAAATGTTCCAAACACACCCCATGCACAACTCCACCGGGGAAGGTGCCAGAAACGAGTTCTGTTGGTAGTTTTTACACTACCCCGGTAGGCAGCTGAAAGGCACCACAAAACTTGTTCTACCTGCTTTCTGGGCTGAGATGGGGAATCGCTGAATTTTGGACTCGGCTGGTGACAAAATGTTCCAAACACACCCCATGCACAACTCCACCGGGGAAGGTGCCAGAAACGAGTTCTGTCGGTTTTTTTACACTACCCCGGTAGGCACCTGAAAGGCACCACAAAACTTGTTCTACCTGCTTTCTGGGCTGAGATGGGGAATCGCTGAATTTTGGACTCGGCTGGTGACAAAATGTTCCAAACACACCCCATGCACAACTCCACCGGGGAAGGTGCCAGAAAGGAGTTCTGTTGGTAGTTTTTACACTACCCCGGTAGGCAGCTGAAAGGCACCACAAAACTTGTTCTACCTGCTTTCTGGGCTGAGATGGGGAATCGCTGAATTTTGGACTCGGCTGGTGACAAAATGTTCCAAACACACCCCATGCACAACTCCACCGGGGAAGGTGCCAGAAACGAGTTCTGTTGGTAGTTTTTACACTACCCCGGTAGGCAGCTGAAAGGCACCACAAAACTTGTTCTACCTGCTTTCTGGGCTGAGATGGGGAATCGCTGAATTTTGGACTCGGCTGGTGACAAAATGTTCCAAACACACCCCATGCACAACTCCACCGGGGAAGGTGCCAGAAACGAGTTCTGTTGGTAGTTTTTACACTACCCCGGTAGGCAGCTGAAAGGCACCATAAAACCGGTTCTACCTGCTTTCTGGGCTGAGATGGGGAATCGCTGAATTTTGGACTCGGCTGGTGACAAAATGTTCCAAACACACCCCATGCACACCTCCACCGGGGAAGGTGCCAGAAACGAGTTCTGTTGGTAGTTTTTACACTACCCCGGTAGGCAGCTGAAAGGCACCACAAAACTTGTTCTACCTGCTTTCTGGGCTGAGATGGGGAATCGCTGAATTTTGGACTCGGCTGGTGACAAAATGTTCCAAACACACCCCATGCACAACTCCACCGGGGAAGGTGCCAGAAACGAGTTCTGTTGGTAGTTTTTACACTACCCCGGTAGGCAAGAGAAAGGCACCACAAAACTTGTTGTACCTGCTTTCTGGGCTGAGATGGAGAATCGCTGAATTTTGGACTCGGCTGGTGACAAAATGTTCCAAACACACCCCATGCACAACTCCACCGGGGAAGGTGCCAGAAACGAGTTCTGTTGGTAGTTTTTACAGTACCCCGGTAGGCAGCTGAAAGGCACCACAAAACTTGTTCTACCTGCTTTCTGGGCTGAGATGGGGAATCGCTGAATTTTGGACTCGGCTGCTGACAAAATGTTCCAAACACACCCCATGCACAACTCCACCGGGGAAGGTGCCAGAAACGAGTTCTGTTGGTAGTTTTTACACTACCCCGGTAGGCAGCTGAAAGGCACCACAAAACTTGTTCTACCTGCTTTCTGGGCTGAGATGGGGAATCGCTGAATTTTGGACTCGGCTGGTGACAAAATGTTCCAAACACACCCCATGCACAACTCCACCGGGGAAGGTGCCAGAAACGAGTTCCGTTGGTAGTTTTTACACTACCCCGGTAGGCAGCTGAAAGGCACCACAAAACTTGTTCTACCTGCTTTCTGGGCTGAGATGGGGAATCGCTGAATTTTGGACTCGGCTGGTGACAAAATGTTCCAAACACACCCCATGCACAACTCCACCGGGGAAGGTGCCAGAAACGAGTTCTGTTGGTAGTTTTTACACTACCCCGGTAGGCAGCTGAAAGGCACCACAAAACTTGTTCTACCTGCTTTCTGGGCTGAGATGGGGAATCGCTGAATTTTGGACTCGGCTGGTGACAAAATGTTCCAAACACACCCCATGCACACCTCCACCGGGGAAGGTGCCAGAAACGAGTTCTGTTGGTAGTTTTTACACTACCCCGGTAGGCAGCTGAAAGGCACCACAAAACTTGTTCTACCTGCTTTCTGGGCTGAGATGGGGAATCGCTGAATTTTGGACTCGGCTGGTGACAAAATGTTCCAAACACACCCCATGCACAACTCCACCGGGGAAGGTGCCAGAAACGAGTTCTGTTGGTAGTTTTTACACTACCCCGGTAGGCAGCTGAAAGGCACCACAAAACTTGTTCTACCTGCTTTCTGGGCTGAGATGGGGAATCGCTGAATTTTGGACTCGGCTGGTGACAAAATGTTCCAAACACACCCCATGCACAACTCCACCGGGGAAGGTGCCAGAAACGAGTTCTGTTGGTAGTTTTTACACTACCCCGGTAGGCAGCTGAAAGGCACCACAAAACTTGTTCTACCTGCTTTCTGGGCTGAGATGGGGAATCGCTGAATTTTGGACTCGGCTGGTGACAAAATGTTCCAAACACACCCCATGCACAACTCCACCGGGGAAGGTGCCAGAAACGAGTTCTGTTGGTAGTTTTTACACTACCCCGGTAGGCAGCTGAAAGGCACCACAAAACTTGTTCTACCTGCTTTCTGGGCTGAGATGGGGAATCGCTGAATTTTCGACTCGGCTGGTGACAAAATGTTCCAAACACACCCCATGCACAACTCCACCGGGGAAGGTGCCAGAAACGAGTTCTGTTGGTAGTTTTTACACTACCCCGGTAGGCAGCTGAAAGGCACCACAAAACTTGTTCTACCTGCTTTCTGGGCTGAGATGGGGAATCGCTGAATTTTGGACTCGGCTGGTGACAAAATGTTCCAAACACACCCCATGCACACCTCCACCGGGGAAGGTGCCAGAAACGAGTTCTGTTGGTAGTTTTTACACTACCCCGGTAGGCAGCTGAAAGGCACCACAAAACTTGTTCTACCTGCTTTCTGGGCTGAGATGGGGAATCGCTGAATTTTGGACTCGGCTGGTGACAAAATGTTCCAAACACACCCCATGCACAACTCCACCGGGGAAGGTGCCAGAAACGAGTTCTGTTGGTAGTTTTTACACTACCCCGGTAGGCAGCTGAAAGGCACCACAAAACTTGTTCTACCTGCTTTCTGGGCTGAGATGGGGAATCGCTGAATTTTGGACTCGGCTGGTGACAAAATGTTCCAAACACACCCCATGCACAACTCCACCGGGGAAGGTGCCAGAAACGAGTTCTGTTGGTAGTTTTTACACTACCCCGGTAGGCAGCTGAAAGGCACCACAAAACTTGTTCTACCTGCTTTCTGGGCTGAGATGGGGAATCGCTGAATTTTGGACTCGGCTGGTGACAAAATGTTCC
This sequence comes from Falco cherrug, assembly GCF_023634085.1. Taxonomy (NCBI): domain Eukaryota; kingdom Metazoa; phylum Chordata; class Aves; order Falconiformes; family Falconidae; genus Falco; species Falco cherrug. Next base: position 22,326 of record NW_026599366.1, on the reverse strand, counting down.
AAACACACCCCATGCACAACTCCACCGGGGAAGGTGCCAGAAACGAGTTCTGTTGGTAGTTTTTACACTACCCCGGTAGGCAGCTGAAAGGCACCACAAAACTTGTTGTACCTGCTTTCTGGGCTGAGATGGGGAATCGCTGAATTTTGGACTCGGCTGGTGACAAAATGTTCCAAACACACCCCATGCACAACTCCACCGGGGAAGGTGCCAGAAACGAGTTCTGTTGGTAGTTTTTACACTACCCCGGTAGGCAAGAGAAAGGCACCACAAAACTTGTTCTACCTGCTTTCTGGGCTGAGATGGGGAATCGCTGAATTTTGGACTCGGCTGGTGACAAAATGTTCCAAACACACCCCATGCACACCTCCACCGGGGAAGGTGCCAGAAACGAGTTCTGTTGGTAGTTTTTACACTACCCCGGTAGGCAGCTGAAAGGCACCACAAAACTTGTTCTACCTGCTTTCTGGGCTGAGATGGGGAATCGCTGAATTTTGGACTCGGCTGGTGACAAAATGTTCCAAACACACCCCATGCACAACTCCACCGGGGAAGGTGCCAGAAACGAGTTCTGTTGGTAGTTTTTACACTACCCCGGTAGGCAGCTGAAAGGCACCACAAAACTTGTTCTACCTGCTTTCTGGGCTGAGATGGGGAATCGCTGAATTTTGGACTCGGCTGGTGACAAAATGTTCCAAACACACCCCATGCACACCTCCACCGGGGAAGGTGCCAGAAACGAGTTCTGTTGGTAGTTTTTACACTACCCCGGTAGGCAGCTGAAAGGCACCACAAAACTTGTTCTACCTGCTTTCTGGGCTGAGATGGGGAATCGCTGAATTTTGGACTCGGCTGGTGACAAAATGTTCCAAACACACCCCATGCACAACTCCACCGGGGAAGGTGCCAGAAACGAGTTCTGTTGGTAGTTTTTACACTACCCCGGTAGGCAGCTGAAAGGCACCACAAAACTTGTTCTACCTGCTTTCTGGGCTGAGATGGGGAATCGCTGAATTTTGGACTCGGCTGGTGACAAAATGTTCCAAACACACCCCATGCACAACTCCACCGGGGAAGGTGCCAGAAACGAGTTCCTTTGGTAGTTTTTACACTACCCCGGTAGGCAGCTGAAAGGCACCACAAAACTTGTTCTACCTGCTTTCTGGGCTGAGATGGGGAATCGCTGAATTTTGGACTCGGCTGGTGACAAAATGTTCCAAACACACCCCATGCACAACTCCACCGGGGAAGGTGCCAGAAACGAGTTCTGTTGGTAGTTTTTACACTACCCCGGTAGGCAGCTGAAAGGCACCACAAAACTTGTTGTACCTGCTTTCTGGGCTGAGATGGGGAATCGCTGAATTTTCGACTCGGCTGGTGACAAAATGTTCCAAACACACCCCATGCACAACTCCACCGGGGAAGGTGCCAGAAACGAGTTCTGTTGGTAGTTTTTACACTACCCCGGTAGGCAGCTGAAAGGCACCACAAAACTTGTTCTACCTGCTTTCTGGGCTGAGATGGGGAATCGCTGAATTTTGGACTCGGCTGGTGACAAAATGTTCCAAACACACCCCATGCACAACTCCACCGGAGAAGGTGCCAGAAACGAGTTCTGTTGGTAGTTTTTACACTACCCCGGTAGGCAAGAGAAAGGCACCACAAAACTTGTTCTACCTGCTTTCTGGGCTGAGATGGGGAATCGCTGAATTTTGGACTCGGCTGGTGACAAAATGTTCCAAACACACCCCATGCACAACTCCACCGGGGAAGGTGCCAGAAACGAGTTCCGTTGGTAGTTTTTACACTACCCCGGTAGGCAGCTGAAAGGCACCATTAAACCTTTTCTTAACTGCTTCCTGGGCTAGAGATGGGGAACAGCTGAATTTTGGACTCGGCTGGTGACAGAATGTTCCAAACACACCCCATGCACAACTCCACCGGGGAAGGTGCCAGAAACGAGTTCTGTTGGTAGTTTTTACACTACCCCGGTAGGCAGCTGAAAGGCACCACAAAACTTGTTCTACCTGCTTTCTGGGCTGAGATGGGGAATCGCTGAATTTTGGACTCGGCTGGTGACAAAATGTTCCAAACACACCCCATGCACAACTCCACCGGGGAAGGTGCCAGAAACGAGTTCTGTTGGTAGTTTTTACACTACCCCGGTAGGCACCTGAAAGGCACCACAAAACTTGTTCTACCTGCTTTCTGGGCTGAGATGGGGAATCGCTGAATTTTGGACTCGGCTGGTGACAAAATGTTCCAAACACACCCCATGCACAACTCCACCGGGGAAGGTGCCAGAAACGAGTTCTGTTGGTAGTTTTTACACTACCCCGGTAGGCAGCTGAAAGGCACCACAAAACTTGTTCTACCTGCTTTCTGGGCTGAGATGGGGAATCGCTGAATTTTGGACTCGGCTGGTGACAAAATGTTCCAAACACACCCCATGCACAACTCCACCGGGGAAGGTGCCAGAAACGAGTTCTGTTGGTAGTTTTTACACTACCCCGGTAGGCAGCTGAAAGGCACCACAAAACTTGTTCTACCTGCTTTCTGGGCTGAGATGGGGAATCGCTGAATTTTGGACTCGGCTGGTGACAAAATGTTCCAAACACACCCCATGCACAACTCCACCGGGGAAGGTGCCAGAAACGAGTTCTGTTGGTAGTTTTTACACTACCCCGGTAGGCAGCTGAAAGGCACCACAAAACTTGTTCTACCTGCTTTCTGGGCTGAGATGGGGAATCACTGAATTTTGGACTCGGCTGGTGACAAAATGTTCCAAACACACCCCATGCACAACTCCACCGGGGAAGGTGCCAGAAACGAGTTCTGTTGGTAGTTTTTACACTACCCCGGTAGGCAGCTGAAAGGCACCACAAAACTTGTTCTACCTGCTTTCTGGGCTGAGATGGGGAATCGCTGAATTTTGGACTCGGCTGGTGACAAAATGTTCCAAACACACCCCATGCACAACTCCACCGGGGAAGGTGCCAGAAACGAGTTCTGTCGGTTTTTTTACACTACCCCGGTAGGCACCTGAAAGGCACCACAAAACTTGTTCTACCTGCTTTCTGGGCTGAGATGGGGAATCGCTGAATTTTGGACTCGGCTGGTGACAAAATGTTCCAAACACACCCCATGCACAACTCCACCGGGGAAGGTGCCAGAAAGGAGTTCTGTTGGTAGTTTTTACACTACCCCGGTAGGCAGCTGAAAGGCACCACAAAACTTGTTCTACCTGCTTTCTGGGCTGAGATGGGGAATCGCTGAATTTTGGACTCGGCTGGTGACAAAATGTTCCAAACACACCCCATGCACAACTCCACCGGGGAAGGTGCCAGAAACGAGTTCTGTTGGTAGTTTTTACACTACCCCGGTAGGCAGCTGAAAGGCACCACAAAACTTGTTCTACCTGCTTTCTGGGCTGAGATGGGGAATCGCTGAATTTTGGACTCGGCTGGTGACAAAATGTTCCAAACACACCCCATGCACAACTCCACCGGGGAAGGTGCCAGAAACGAGTTCTGTTGGTAGTTTTTACACTACCCCGGTAGGCAGCTGAAAGGCACCATAAAACCGGTTCTACCTGCTTTCTGGGCTGAGATGGGGAATCGCTGAATTTTGGACTCGGCTGGTGACAAAATGTTCCAAACACACCCCATGCACACCTCCACCGGGGAAGGTGCCAGAAACGAGTTCTGTTGGTAGTTTTTACACTACCCCGGTAGGCAGCTGAAAGGCACCACAAAACTTGTTCTACCTGCTTTCTGGGCTGAGATGGGGAATCGCTGAATTTTCGACTCGGCTGGTGACAAAATGTTCCAAACACACCCCATGCACAACTCCACCGGGGAAGGTGCCAGAAACGAGTTCTGTTGGTAGTTTTTACACTACCCCGGTAGGCAAGAGAAAGGCACCACAAAACTTGTTGTACCTGCTTTCTGGGCTGAGATGGAGAATCGCTGAATTTTGGACTCGGCTGGTGACAAAATGTTCCAAACACACCCCATGCACAACTCCACCGGGGAAGGTGCCAGAAACGAGTTCTGTTGGTAGTTTTTACAGTACCCCGGTAGGCAGCTGAAAGGCACCACAAAACTTGTTCTACCTGCTTTCTGGGCTGAGATGGGGAATCGCTGAATTTTGGACTCGGCTGCTGACAAAATGTTCCAAACACACCCCATGCACAACTCCACCGGGGAAGGTGCCAGAAACGAGTTCTGTTGGTAGTTTTTACACTACCCCGGTAGGCAGCTGAAAGGCACCACAAAACTTGTTCTACCTGCTTTCTGGGCTGAGATGGGGAATCGCTGAATTTTGGACTCGGCTGGTGACAAAATGTTCCAAACACACCCCATGCACAACTCCACCGGGGAAGGTGCCAGAAACGAGTTCTGTTGGTAGTTTTTACACTACCCCGGTAGGCAAGAGAAAGGCACCACAAAACTTGTTGTACCTGCTTTCTGGGCTGAGATGGAGAATCGCTGAATTTTGGACTCGGCTGGTGACAAAATGTTCCAAACACACCCCATGCACACCTCCACCAGGGAAGGTGCCAGAAACGAGTTCTGTTGGTAGTTTTTACACTACCCCGGTAGGCAGCTGAAAGGCACCACAAAACTTGTTCTACCTGCTTTCTGGGCTGAGATGGGGAATCGCTGAATTTTGGACTCGGCTGGTGACAAAATGTTCCAAACACACCCCATGCACAACTCCACCGGGGAAGGTGCCAGAATCGAGTTCCGTTGGTAGTTTTTACACTACCCCGGTAGGCAAGAGAAAGGCACCACAAAACTTGTTCTACCTGCTTTCTGGGCTGAGATGGGGAACGGCTGAATTTTGGACTCGGCTGCTGACAAAATGTTCCAAACACACCCCATGCACAACTCCACCGGGGAAGGTGCCAGAAAGGAGTTCTGTTGGTACTTTTTACACTACCCCGGTAGGCAGCTGAAAGGCACCACAAAACTTGTTCTACCTGCTTTCTCGGCTGAGATGGGGAATCGCTGAATTTTGGACTCGGCTGGTGACAAAATGTTCCAAACACACCCCATGCACAACTCCACCGGGGAAGGTGCCAGAAACGAGTTCTGTTGGTAGTTTTTACACTACCCCGGTAGGCAAGAGAAAGGCACCACAAAACTTGTTCTACCTGCTTTCTGGGCTGAGATGGGGAATCGCTGAATTTTGGACTCGGCTGGTGACAAAATGTTCCAAACACACCCCATGCACAACTCCACCGGGGAAGGTGCCAGAAACGAGTTCTGTTGGTAGTTTTTACACTACCCCGGTAGGCAAGAGAAAGGCACCACAAAACTTGTTGTACCTGCTTTCTGGGCTGAGATGGGGAATCGCTGAATTTTGGACTCGGCTGGTGACAAAATGTTCCAAACACACCCCATGCACAACTCCACCGGGGAAGGTGCCAGAAACGAGTTCTGTTGGTAGTTTTTACACTACCCCGGTAGGCAGCTGAAAGGCACCACAAAACTTGTTCTACCTGCTTTCTGGGCTGAGATGGGGAATCGCTGAATTTTGGACTCGGCTGGTGACAAAATGTTCCAAACACACCCCATGCACAACTCCACCGGGGAAGGTGCCAGAAACGAGTTCTGTTGGTAGTTTTTACACTACCCCGGTAGGCAAGAGAAAGGCACCACAAAACTTGTTGTACCTGCTTTCTGGGCTGAGATGGAGAATCGCTGAATTTTGGACTCGGCTGGTGACAAAATGTTCCAAACACACCCCATGCACACCTCCACCAGGGAAGGTGCCAGAAACGAGTTCTGTTGGTAGTTTTTACACTACCCCGGTAGGCAGCTGAAAGGCACCACAAAACTTGTTCTACCTGCTTTCTGGGCTGAGATGGGGAATCGCTGAATTTTGGACTCGGCTGGTGACAAAATGTTCCAAACACACCCCATGCACAACTCCACCGGGGAAGGTGCCAGAATCGAGTTCCGTTGGTAGTTTTTACACTACCCCGGTAGGCAAGAGAAAGGCACCACAAAACTTGTTCTACCTGCTTTCTGGGCTGAGATGGGGAACGGCTGAATTTTGGACTCGGCTGCTGACAAAATGTTCCAAACACACCCCATGCACAACTCCACCGGGGAAGGTGCCAGAAAGGAGTTCTGTTGGTACTTTTTACACTACCCCGGTAGGCAGCTGAAAGGCACCACAAAACTTGTTCTACCTGCTTTCTGGGCTGAGATGGGGAATCGCTGAATTTTGGACTCGGCTGGTGACAAAATGTTCCAAACACACCCCATGCACAACTCCACCGGGGAAGGTGCCAGAAACGAGTTCTGTTGGTAGTTTTTACACTACCCCGGTAGGCAAGAGAAAGGCACCACAAAACTTGTTCTACCTGCTTTCTGGGCTGAGATGGGGAATCGCTGAATTTTGGACTCGGCTGGTGACAAAATGTTCCAAACACACCCCATGCACAACTCCACCGGGGAAGGTGCCAGAAACGAGTTCTGTTGGTAGTTTTTACACTACCCCGGTAGGCAAGAGAAAGGCACCACAAAACTTGTTCTACCTGCTTTCTGGGCTGAGATGGGGAATCGCTGAATTTTGGACTCGGCTGGTGACAAAATGTTCCAAACACACCCCATGCACAACTCCACCGGGGAAGGTGCCAGAAACGAGTTCTGTTGGTAGTTTTTACACTACCCCGGTAGGCAGCTGAAAGGCACCACAAAACTTGTTCTACCTGCTTTCTGGGCTGAGATGGGGAATCGCTGAATTTTGGACTCGGCTGGTGACAAAATGTTCCAAACACACCCCATGCACAACTCCACCGGGGAAGGTGCCAGAAACGAGTTCCGTTGGTAGTTTTTACACTACCCTGGTAGGCAGCTGAAAGGCACCACAAAACTTGTTCTACCTGCTTTCTGGGCTGAGATGGGGAATCGCTGAATTTTGGACTCGGCTGGTGACAAAATGTTCCAAACACACCCCATGCACAACTCCACCGGGGAAGGTGCCAGAAACGAGTTCTGTTGGTAGTTTTTACACTACCCCGGTAGGCAGCTGAAAGGCACCACAAAACTTGTTCTACCTGCTTTCTGGGCTGAGATGGGGAATCGCTGAATTTTGGACTCGGCTGGTGACAAAATGTTCCAAACACACCCCATGCACAACTCCACCGGGGAAGGTGCCAGAAACGAGTTCTGTTGGTAGTTTTTACACTACCCCGGTAGGCAGCTGAAAGGCACCACAAAACTTGTTCTACCTGCTTTCTGGGCTGAGATGGGGAATCGCTGAATTTTGGACTCGGCTGGTGACAAAATGTTCCAAACACACCCCATGCACAACTCCACCGGGGAAGGTGCCAGAAACGAGTTCCGTTGGTAGTTTTTACACTACCCCGGTAGGCAGCTGAAAGGCACCACAAAACTTGTTCTACCTGCTTTCTGGGCTGAGATGGGGAATCGCTGAATTTTGGACTCGGCTGCTGACAAAATGTTCCAAACACACCCCATGCACAACTCCACCGGGGAAGGTGCCAGAAACGAGTTCTGTTGGTAGTTTTTACACTACCCCGGTAGGCACCTGAAAGGCACCACAAAACTTGTTCTACCTGCTTTCTGGGCTGAGATGGGGAATCGCTGAATTTTGGACTCGGCTGGTGACAAAATGTTCCAAACACACCCCATGCACAACTCCACCGGGGAAGGTGCCAGAAACGAGTTCTGTTGGTAGTTTTTACACTACCCCGGTAGGCAGCTGAAAGGCACCACAAAACTTGTTCTACCTGCTTTCTGGGCTGAGATGGGGAATCGCTGAATTTTGGACTCGGCTGGTGACAAAATGTTCCAAACACACCCCATGCACAACTCCACCGGGGAAGGTGCCAGAAACGAGTTCTGTTGGTAGTTTTTACACTACCCCGGTAGGCAGCTGAAAGGCACCACAAAACTTGTTCTACCTGCTTTCTGGGCTGAGATGGGGAATCGCTGAATTTTGGACTCGGCTGGTGACAAAATGTTCCAAACACACCCCATGCACAACTCCACCGGGGAAGGTGCCAGAAACGAGTTCTGTTGGTAGTTTTTACACTACCCCGGTAGGCAGCTGAAAGGCACCACAAAACTTGTTCTACCTGCTTTCTGGGCTGAGATGGGGAATCGCTGAATTTTGGACTCGGCTGGTGACAAAATGTTCCAAACACACCCCATGCACAACTCCACCGGGGAAGGTGCCAGAAACGAGTTCCGTTGGTAGTTTTTACACTACCCCGGTAGGCAGCTGAAAGGCACCACAAAACTTGTTCTACCTGCTTTCTGGGCTGAGATGGGGAATCGCTGAATTTTGGACTCGGCTGGTGACAAAATGTTCCAAACACACCCCATGCACAACTCCACCGGGGAAGGTGCCAGAAACGAGTTCTGTTGGTAGTTTTTACACTACCCCGGTAGGCAGCTGAAAGGCACCACAAAACTTGTTCTACCTGCTTTCTGGGCTGAGATGGGGAATCGCTGAATTTTGGACTCGGCTGGTGACAAAATGTTCCAAACACACCCCATGCACAACTCCACCGGGGAAGGTGCCAGAAACGAGTTCTGTTGGTAGATTTTACACTACCCCGGTAGGCAGCTGAAAGGCACCACAAAACTTGTTCTACCTGCTTTCTGGGCTGAGATGGGGAATCGCTGAATTTTGGACTCGGCTGGTGACAAAATGTTCCAAACACACCCCATGCACAACTCCACTGGGGAAGGTGCCAGAAACGAGTTCTGTTGGTAGTTTTTACACTACCCCGGTAGGCAAGAGAAAGGCACCACAAAACTTGTTCTACCTGCTTTCTGGGCTGAGATGGGGAATCGCTGAATTTTGGACTCGGCTGGTGACAAAATGTTCCAAACACACCCCATGCACACCTCCACCGGGGAAGGTGCCAGAAACGAGTTCTGTTGGTAGTTTTTACACTACCCCGGTAGGCAGCTGAAAGGCACCACAAAACTTGTTCTACCTGCTTTCTGGGCTGAGATGGGGAATCGCTGAATTTTGGACTCGGCTGGTGACAAAATGTTCCAAACACACCCCATGCACAACTCCACCGGGGAAGGTGCCAGAAACGAGTTCTGTTGGTAGTTTTTACACTACCCCGGTAGGCAGCTGAAAGGCACCACAAAACTTGTTGTACCTGCTTTCTGGGCTGAGATGGGGAACGGCTGAATTTTGGACTCGGCTGCTGACAAAATGTTCCAAACACACCCCATGCACAACTCCACCGGGGAAGGTGCCAGAAAGGAGTTCTGTTGGTAGTTTTTACACTACCCCGGTAGGCAGCTGAAAGGCACCACAAAACTTGTTCTACCTGCTTTCTGGGCTGAGATGGGGAACGGCTGAATTTTGGACTCGGCTGCTGACAAAATGTTCCAAACACACCCCATGCACAACTCCACCGGGGAAGGTGCCAGAAAGGAGTTCTGTTGGTAGTTTTTACACTACCCCGGTAGGCAGCTGAAAGGCACCACAAAACTTGTTCTACCTGCTTTCTGGGCTGAGATGGGGAATCGCTGAATTTTGGACTCGGCTGGTGACAAAATGTTCCAAACACACCCCATGCACAACTCCACCGGGGAAGGTGCCAGAAACGAGTTCTGTTGGTAGTTTTTACACTACCCCGGTAGGCAGCTGAAAGGCACCACAAAACTTGTTCTACCTGCTTTCTGGGCTGAGATGGGGAATCGCTGAATTTTGGACTCGGCTGGTGACAAAATGTTCCAAACACACCCCATGCACAACTCCACCGGGGAAGGTGCCAGAAACGAGTTCTGTTGGTAGTTTTTACACTACCCCGGTAGGCAGCTGAAAGGCACCACAAAACTTGTTCTACCTGCTTTCTGGGCTGAGATGGGGAATCGCTGAATTTTGGACTCGGCTGGTGACAAAATGTTCCAAACACACCCCATGCACAACTCCACCGGGGAAGGTGCCAGAAACGAGTTCTGTTGGTAGTTTTTACACTACCCTGGTAGGCAGCTGAAAGGCACCACAAAACTTGTTCTACCTGCTTTCTGGGCTGAGATGGGGAATCGCTGAATTTTGGACTCGGCTGGTGACAAAATGATCCAAACACACCCCATGCACAACTCCACCGGGGAAGGTGCCAGAAACGAGTTCCGTTGGTAGTTTTTTACACTACCCCGGTAGGCAGCTGAAAGGCACCACAAAACTTGTTCTACCTGCTTTCTGGGCTGAGATGGGGAATCGCTGAATTTTGGACTCGGCTGGTGACAAAATGTTCCAAACACACCCCATGCACACCTCCACCGGGGAAGGTGCCAGAAACGAGTTCTGTTGGTAGTTTTTACACTACCCCGGTAGGCAGCTGAAAGGCACCACAAAACTTGTTCTACCTGCTTTCTGGGCTGAGATGGGGAATCGCTGAATTTTGGACTCGGCTGGTGACAAAATGTTCCAAACACACCCCATGCACAACTCCACCGGGGAAGGTGCCAGAATCGAGTTCCGTTGGTAGTTTTTACACTACCCCGGTAGGCAGCTGAAAGGCACCACAAAACTTGTTGTACCTGCTTTCTGGGCTGAGATGGGGAACGGCTGAATTTTGGACTCGGCTGCTGACAAAATGTTCCAAACACACCCCATGCACAACTCCACCGGGGAAGGTGCCAGAAACGAGTTCTGTTGGTAGTTTTTACACTACCCCGGTAGGCAAGAGAAAGGCACCACAAAACTTGTTCTACCTGCTTTCTGGGCTGAGATGGGGAATCGCTGAATTTTGGACTCGGCTGGTGACAAAATGTTCCAAACACACCCCATGCACAACTCCACCGGGGAAGGTGCCAGAAACGAGTTCTGTTGGTAGTTTTTACACTACCCCGGTAGGCAAGAGAAAGGCACCACAAAACTTGTTCTACCTGCTTTCTGGGCTGAGATGGGGAATCGCTGAATTTTGGACTCGGCTGGTGACAAAATGTTCCAAACACACCCCATGCACACCTCCACCGGGGAAGGTGCCAGAAACGAATTCTGTTGGTAGTTTTTACACTACCCCGGTAGGCAGCTGAAAGGCACCACAAAACTTGTTCTACCTGCTTTCTGGGCTGAGATGGGGAATCGCTGAATTTTGGACTCGGCTGGTGACAAAATGTTCCAAACACACCCCATGCACAACTCCACCGGGGAAGGTGCCAGAAACGAGTTCTGTTGGTAGTTTTTACACTACCCTGGTAGGCAGCTGAAAGGCACCACAAAACTTGTTCTACCTGCTTTCTGGGCTGAGATGGGGAATCGCTGAATTTTGGACTCGGCTGGTGACAAAATGATCCAAACACACCCCATGCACAACTCCACCGGGGAAGGTGCCAGAAACGAGTTCTGTTGGTAGTTTTTACACTACCCCGGTAGGCAGCTGAAAGGCACCACAAAACTTGTTCTACCTGCTTTCTGGGCTGAGATGGGGAATCGCTGAATTTTGGACTCGGCTGGTGACAAAATGTTCCAAACACACCCCATGCACAACTCCACCGGGGAAGGTGCCAGAAACGAGTTCTGTTGGTAGTTTTTACACTACCCCGGTAGGCAGCTGAAAGGCACCACAAAACTTGTTCTACCTGCTTTCTGGGCTGAGATGGGGAATCGCTGAATTTTGGACTCGGCTGGTGACAAAATGTTCCAAACACACCCCATGCACAACTCCACCGGGGAAGGTGCCAGAAACGAGTTCTGTTGGTAGTTTTTACACTACCCCGGTAGGCAGCTGAAAGGCACCACAAAACTTGTTCTACCTGCTTTCTGGGCTGAGATGGGGAATCGCTGAATTTTGGACTCGGCTGGTGACAAAATGTTCCAAACACACCCCATGCACAACTCCACCGGGGAAGGTGCCAGAAACGAGTTCTGTTGGTAGTTTTTACACTACCCCGGTAGGCAGCTGAAAGGCACCACAAAACTTGTTCTACCTGCTTTCTGGGCTGAGATGGGGAATCGCTGAATTTTGGACTCGGCTGGTGACAAAATGTTCCAAACACACCCCATGCACAACTCCACCGGGGAAGGTGCCAGAAACGAGTTCTGTTGGTAGTTTTTACACTACCCTGGTAGGCAGCTGAAAGGCACCACAAAACTTGTTCTACCTGCTTTCTGGGCTGAGATGGGGAATCGCTGAATTTTGGACTCGGCTGGTGACAAAATGATCCAAACACACCCCATGCACAACTCCACCGGGGAAGGTGCCAGAAACGAGTTCTGTTGGTAGTTTTTACACTACCCCGGTAGGCAGCTGAAAGGCACCACAAAACTTGTTCTACCTGCTTTCTGGGCTGAGATGGGGAATCGCTGAATTTTGGACTCGGCTGGTGACAAAATGTTCCAAACACACCCCATGCACAACTCCACCGGGGAAGGTGCCAGAAACGAGTTCTGTTGGTAGTTTTTACACTACCCCGGTAGGCAGCTGAAAGGCACCACAAAACTTGTTCTACCTGCTTTCTGGGCTGAGATGGGGAATCGCTGAATTTTGGACTCGGCTGGTGACAAAATGTTCCAAACACACCCCATGCACAACTCCACCGGGGAAGGTGCCAGAAACGAGTTCTGTTGGTAGTTTTTACACTACCCCGGTAGGCAGCTGAAAGGCACCACAAAACTTGTTCTACCTGCTTTCTGGGCTGAGATGGGGAATCGCTGAATTTTGGACTCGGCTGGTGACAAAATGTTCCAAACACACCCCATGCACAACTCCACCGGGGAAGGTGCCAGAAACGAGTTCTGTTGGTAGTTTTTACACTACCCCGGTAGGCAGCTGAAAGGCACCACAAAACTTGTTCTACCTGCTTTCTGGGCTGAGATGGGGAATCGCTGAATTTTGGACTCGGCTGGTGACAAAATGTTCCAAACACACCCCATGCACAACTCCACCGGGGAAGGTGCCAGAAATGAGTTCTGTTGGTAGTTTTTACACTACCCCGGTAGGCAGCTGAAAGGCACCACAAAACTTGTTCTACCTGCTTTCTGGGCTGAGATGGGGAATCGCTGAATTTTGGACTCGGCTGGTGACAAAATGTTCCAAACACACCCCATGCACACCTCCACCGGGGAAGGTGCCAGAAACGAGTTCTGTTGGTAGTTTTTACACTACCCCGGTAGGCAGCTGAAAGGCACCACAAAACTTGTTCTAACTGCTTTCTGGGCTGAGATGGGGAATCGCTGAATTTTGGACTCGGCTGGTGACAAAATGTTCCAAACACACCCCATGCACAACTCCACCGGGGAAGGTGCCAGAAACGAGTTCTGTTGGTAGTTTTTACACTACCCTGGTAGGCAGCTGAAAGGCACCACAAAACTTGTTCTACCTGCTTTCTGGGCTGAGATGGGGAATCGCTGAATTTTGGACTCGGCTGGTGACAAAATGATCCAAACACACCCCATGCACAACTCCACCGGGGAAGGTGCCAGAAACGAGTTCTGTTGGTAGTTTTTACACTACCCCGGTAGGCAGCTGAAAGGCACCACAAAACTTGTTCTACCTGCTTTCTGGGCTGAGATGGGGAATCGCTGAATTTTGGACTCGGCTGGTGACAAAATGTTCCAAACACACCCCATGCACAACTCCACCGGGGAAGGTGCCAGAAACGAGTTCTGTTGGTAGTTTTTACACTACCCCGGTAGGCAGCTGAAAGGCACCACAAAACTTGTTCTACCTGCTTTCTGGGCTGAGATGGGGAATCGCTGAATTTTGGACTCGGCTGGTGACAAAATGTTCCAAACACACCCCATGCACAACTCCACCGGGGAAGGTGCCAGAAACGAGTTCTGTTGGTAGTTTTTACACTACCCCGGTAGGCAGCTGAAAGGCACCACAAAACTTGTTCTACCTGCTTTCTGGGCTGAGATGGGGAATCGCTGAATTTTGGACTCGGCTGGTGACAAAATGTTCCAAACACACCCCATGCACAACTCCACCGGGGAAGGTGCCAGAAACGAGTTCTGTTGGTAGTTTTTACACTACCCCGGTAGGCAGCTGAAAGGCACCACAAAACTTGTTCTACCTGCTTTCTGGGCTGAGATGGGGAATCGCTGAATTTTGGACTCGGCTGGTGACAAAATGTTCCAAACACACCCCATGCACAACTCCACCGGGGAAGGTGCCAGAAACGAGTTCTGTTGGTAGTTTTTACACTACCCTGGTAGGCAGCTGAAAGGCACCACAAAACTTGTTCTACCTGCTTTCTGGGCTGAGATGGGGAATCGCTGAATTTTGGACTCGGCTGGTGACAAAATGATCCAAACACACCCCATGCACAACTCCACCGGGGAAGGTGCCAGAAACGAGTTCTGTTGGTAGTTTTTACACTACCCCGGTAGGCAGCTGAAAGGCACCACAAAACTTGTTCTACCTGCTTTCTGGGCTGAGATGGGGAATCGCTGAATTTTGGACTCGGCTGGTGACAAAATGTTCCAAACACACCCCATGCACAACTCCACCGGGGAAGGTGCCAGAATCGAGTTCCGTTGGTAGTTTTTACACTACCCCGGTAGGCAGCTGAAAGGCACCACAAAACTTGTTGTACCTGCTTTCTGGGCTGAGATGGGGAACGGCTGAATTTTGGACTCGGCTGGTGACAAAATGTTCCAAACACACCCCATGCACAACTCCACCGGGGAAGGTGCCAGAAACGAGTTCTGTTGGTAGTTTTTACACTACCCCGGTAGGCAAGAGAAAGGCACCACAAAACTTGTTCTACCTGCTTTCTGGGCTGAGATGGGGAATCGCTGAATTTTGGACTCGGCTGGTGACAAAATGTTCCAAACACACCCCATGCACAACTCCACCGGGGAAGGTGCCAGAAACGAGTTCTGTTGGTAGTTTTTACACTACCCCGGTAGGCAAGAGAAAGGCACCACAAAACTTGTTCTACTGCTTTCTGGGCTGAGATGGGGAATCGCTGAATTTTGGACTCGGCTGGTGACAAAATGTTCCAAACACACCCCATGCACACCTCCACCGGGGAAGGTGCCAGAAACGAATTCTGTTGGTAGTTTTTACACTACCCCGGTAGGCAGCTGAAAGGCACCACAAAACTTGTTCTACCTGCTTTCTGGGCTGAGATGGGGAATCGCTGAATTTTGGACTCGGCTGGTGACAAAATGTTCCAAACACACCCCATGCACAACTCCACCGGGGAAGGTGCCAGAAACGAGTTCTGTTGGTAGTTTTTACACTACCCTGGTAGGCAGCTGAAAGGCACCACAAAACTTGTTCTACCTGCTTTCTGGGCTGAGATGGGGAATCGCTGAATTTTGGACTCGGCTGGTGACAAAATGATCCAAACACACCCCATGCACAACTCCACCGGGGAAGGTGCCAGAAACGAGTTCTGTTGGTAGTTTTTTACACTACCCCGGTAGGCAGCTGAAAGGCACCACAAAAACTTGTTCTACCTGCTTTCTGGGCTGAGATGGGGAATCGCTGAATTTTGGACTCGGCTGGTGACAAAATGTTCCAAACACACCCCATGCACAACTCCACCGGGGAAGGTGCCAGAAACGAGTTCTGTTGGTAGTTTTTACACTACCCCCGGTAGGCAGCTGAAAGGCACCACAAAACTTGTTCTACCTGCTTTCTGGGCTGAGATGGGGAATCGCTGAATTTTGGACTCGGCTGGTGACAAAATGTTCCAAACACACCCCATGCACAACTCCACCGGGGAAGGTGCCAGAAACGAGTTCTGTTGGTAGTTTTTACACTACCCCGGTAGGCAGCTGAAAGGCACCACAAAACTTGTTCTACCTGCTTTCTGGGCTGAGATGGGGAATCGCTGAATTTTGGACTCGGCTGGTGACAAAATGTTCCAAACACACCCCATGCACAACTCCACCGGGAAGGTGCCAGAAACGAGTTCTGTTGGTAGTTTTTACACTACCCCGGTAGGCAGCTGAAAGGCACCACAAAACTTGTTCTACCTGCTTTCTGGGCTGAGATGGGGAATCGCTGAATTTTGGACTCGGCTGGTGACAAAATGTTCCAAACACACCCCATGCACAACTCCACCGGGGAAGGTGCCAGAAACGAGTTCTGTTGGTAGTTTTTACACTACCCTGGTAGGCAGCTGAAAGGCACCACAAAACTTGTTCTACCTGCTTTCTGGGCTGAGATGGGGAATCGCTGAATTTTGGACTCGGCTGGTGACAAAATGATCCAAACACACCCCATGCACAACTCCACCGGGGAAGGTGCCAGAAACGAGTTCTGTTGGTAGTTTTTACACTACCCCCGGTAGGCAGCTGAAAGGCACCACAAAACTTGTTCTACCTGCTTTCTGGGCTGAGATGGGGAATCGCTGAATTTTGGACTCGGCTGGTGACAAAATGTTCCACAACACACCCCATGCACAACTCCACCGGGGAAGGTGCCAGAAACGAGTTCTGTTGGTAGTTTTTACACTACCCCGGTAGGCAGCTGAAAGGCACCACAAAACTTGTTCTACCTGCTTTCTGGGCTGAGATGGGGAATCGCTGAATTTTGGACTCGGCTGGTGACAAAATGTTCCAAACACACCCCATGCACAACTCCACCGGGGAAGGTGCCAGAAACGAGTTCTGTTGGTAGTTTTTACACTACCCCGGTAGGCAGCTGAAAGGCACCAACAAAACTTGTTCTACCTGCTTTCTGGGCTGAGATGGGGAATCGCTGAATTTTGGACTCGGCTGGTGACAAAATGTTCCAAACACACCCCATGCACAACTCCACCGGGGAAGGTGCCAGAAACGAGTTCTGTTGGTAGTTTTTACACTACCCCGGTAGGCAGCTGAAAGGCACCACAAAACTTGTTCTACCTGCTTTCTGGGCTGAGATGGGGAATCGCTGAATTTTGGACTCGGCTGGTGACAAAATGTTCCAAACACACCCCATGCACAACTCCACCGGGGAAGGTGCCAGAAATGAGTTCTGTTGGTAGTTTTTTACACTACCCCGGTAGGCAGCTGAAAGGCACCACAAAACTTGTTCTACCTGCTTTCTGGGCTGAGATGGGGAATCGCTGAATTTTGGACTCGGCTGGTGACAAAATGTTCCAAACACACCCCATGCACACCTCCACCGGGGAAGGTGCCAGAAACGAGTTCTGTTGGTAAGTTTTTTACACTACCCCGGTAGGCAGCTGAAAGGCACCACAAAACTTGTTCTAACTGCTTTCTGGGCTGAGATGGGGAATCGCTGAATTTTGGACTCGGCTGGTGACAAAAATGTTCCAAACACACCCCCATGCACAACTCCACCGGGGAAGGTGCCAGAAACGAGTTCTGTTGGTAGTTTTTACACTACCCTGGTAGGCAGCTGAAAGGCACCACAAAACTTGTTCTACCTGCTTTCTGGGCTGAGATGGGGAATCGCTGAATTTTTGACTCGGCTGGTGACAAAATGATCCAAACACACCCCATGCACAACTCCACCGGGGAAGGTGCCAGAAACGAGTTCTGTTGGTAGTTTTTACACTACCCCGGTAGGCAGCTGAAAGGCACCACAAAACTTGTTCTACCTGCTTTCTGGGCTGAGATGGGGAATCGCTGAATTTTGGACTCGGCTGGTGACAAAATGTTCCAAACACACCCCATGCACAACTCCACCGGGGAAGGTGCCAGAAACGAGTTCTGTTGGTAGTTTTTACACTACCCCCGGTAGGCAGCTGAAAGGCACCACAAAACTTGTTCTACCTGCTTTCTGGGCTGAGATGGGGAATCGCTGAATTTTCGACTCGGCTGGTGACAAAATGTTCCAAACACACCCATGCACAACTCCACCGGGGAAGGTGCCAGAAACGAGTTCTGTTGGTAGTTTTTACACTACCCCGGTAGGCAGCTGAAAGGCACCACAAAACTTGTTCTACCTGCTTTCTGGGCTGAGATGGGGAATCGCTGAATTTTGGACTCGGCTGGTGACAAAATGTTCCAAACACACCCCATGCACAACTCCACCGGGGAAGGTGCCAGAAACGAGTTCTGTTGGTAGTTTTTACACTACCCCGGTAGGCAGCTGAAAGGCACCACAAAACTTGTTCTACCTGCTTTCTGGGCTGAGATGGGGAATCGCTGAATTTTGGACTCGGCTGGTGACAAAATGTTCCAAACACACCCCATGCACAACTCCACCGGGGAAGGTGCCAGAAACGAGTTCTGTTGGTAGTTTTTACACTACCCTGGTAGGCAGCTGAAAGGCACCACAAAACTTGTTCTACCTGCTTTCTGGGCTGAGATGGGGAATCGCTGAATTTTGGACTCGGCTGGTGACAAAATGATCCAAACACACCCCATGCAACAACTCCACCGGGGAAGGTGCCAGAAACGAGTTCTGTTGGTAGTTTTTACACTACCCCGGTAGGCAGCTGAAAGGCACCACAAAACTTGTTCTACCTGCTTTCTGGGCTGAGATGGGGAATCGCTGAATTTTGGACTCGGCTGGTGACAAAATGTTCCAAACACACCCCATGCACAACTCCACCGGGGAAGGTGCCAGAAACGAGTTCTGTTGGTAGTTTTTACACTACCCCGGTAGGCACCTGAAAGGCACCACAAAACTTGTTCTACCTGCTTTCTGGGCTGAGATGGGGAATCGCTGAATTTTGGACTCGGCTGGTGACAAAATGTTCCAAACACACCCCATGCACAACTCCACCGGGGAAGGTGCCAGAAACGAGTTCTGTTGGTAGTTTTTACACTACCCCGGTAGGCAGCTGAAAGGCACCACAAAACTTGTTCTACCTGCTTTCTGGGCTGAGATGGGAATCGCTGAATTTTGGACTCTGCTGGTGACAAAATGTTCCAAACACACCCCATGCACAACTCCACCGGGGAAGGTGCCAGAAACGAGTTCTGTTGGTAGTTTTTACACTACCCCGGTAGGCAGCTGAAAGGCACCACAAAACTTGTTCTACCTGCTTTCTGGGCTGAGATGGGGAATCGCTGAATTTTGGACTCGGCTGGTGACAAAATGTTCCAAACACACCCCATGCACACCTCCACCGGGGAAGGTGCCAGAAACGAGTTCTGTTGGTAGTTTTTTACACTACCCCGGTAGGCAGCTGAAAGGCACCACAAAACTTGTTCTACCTGCTTTCTGGGCTGAGATGGGGAATCGCTGAATTTTGGACTCGGCTGGTGACAAAAAGTTCCAAACACACCCCATGCACAACTCCACCGGGGAAGGTGCCAGAAAACGAGTTCTGTTGGTAGTTTTTACACTACCCCGGTAGGCAGCTGAAAGGCACCACAAAACTTGTTCTACCTGCTTTCTGGCTGAGATGGGGAATCGCTGAATTTTCGACTCGGCTGGTGACAAAATGTTCCAAACACACCCCATGCACAACTCCACCGGGGAAGGTGCCAGAAACGAGTTCTGTTGGTAGTTTTTACACTACCCCGGTAGGCAGCTGAAAGGCACCACAAAACTTGTTCTACCTGCTTTCTGGCTGAGATGGGGAATCGCTGAATTTTGGACTCGGCTGGTGACAAAATGTTCCAAACACACCCCATGCACAACTCCACCGGGGAAGGTGCCAGAAAGGAGTTCTGTTGGTAGTTTTTACACTACCCCCGGTAGGCAAGAGAAAGGCACCACAAAACTTGTTCTACCTGCTTTCTGGGCTGAGATGGGGAATCGCTGAATTTTGGACTCGGCTGGTGACAAAATGTTCCAAAACACACCCCATGCACAACTCCACCGGGGAAGGTGCCAGAAAAGAGTTCCGTTGGTAGTTTTTACACTACCCCGGTAGGCAGCTGAAAGGCACCATTAAACCTTTTCTTATCTGCTTCCTGGCTAGAGATGGGGAACAGCTGAATTTTGGACTCGGCTGGTGACAGAATGTTCCAAACACACCCCATGCACAACTCCACCGGGGAAGGTGCCAGAAACGAGTTCTGTTGGTAGTTTTTACACTACCCCGGTAGGCAGCTGAAAGGCACCACAAAACTTGTTCTAACCTGCTTTCTGGGCTGAGATGGGGAATCGCTGAATTTTGGACTCGGCTGGTGACAAAATGTTCCAAACACACACCCCATGCACAACTCCACCGGGGAAGGTGCCAGAAACGAGTTCTGTTGGTAGTTTTTACACTACCCCGGTAGGCAGCTGAAAGGCACCACAAAACTTGTTCTACCTGCTTTCTGGGCTGAGATGGGGAATCGCTGAATTTTGGACTCGGCTGGTGACAAAATGTTCCAAACACACCCCCATGCACAACTCCACCGGGGAAGGTGCCAGAAACGAGTTCTGTTGGTAGTTTTTACACTACCCCCCCCGGTAGGCAGCTGAAAGGCACCACAAAACTTGTTGTACCTGCTTTCTGGGCTGAGATGGGGAATCGCTGAATTTTGGACTCGGCTGGTGACAAAATGTTCCAAACACACCCCATGCACACCTCCACCGGGGAAGGTGCCAGAAACGAGTTCTGTTGGTAGTTTTTACACTACCCCGGTAGGCAGCTGAAAGGCACCACAAAACTTGTTCTACCTGCTTTCTGGGCTGAGATGGGGAATCGCTGAATTTTGGACTCGGCTGGTGACAAAATGTTCCAAACACACCCCATGCACAACTCCACCGGGGAAGGTGCCAGAAACGAGTTCTGTTGGTAGTTTTTACACTACCCTGGTAGGCAGCTGAAAGGCACCACAAAACTTGTTCTACCTGCTTTCTGGGCTGAGATGGGGAATCGCTGAATTTTTGGACTCGGCTGGTGACAAAATGATCCAAACACACCCCATGCACAACTCCACCGGGGAAGGTGCCAGAAACGAGTTCTGTTGGTAGTTTTTACACTACCCCGGTAGGCAGCTGAAAGGCACCACAAAACTTGTTCTACCTGCTTTCTGGGCTGAGATGGGGAATCGCTGAATTTTGGACTCGGCTGGTGACAAAATGTTCCAAACACACCCCATGCACAACTCCACCGGGGAAGGTGCCAGAAACGAGTTCTGTTGGTAGTTTTTACACTACCCCGGTAGGCACCTGAAAGGCACCACAAAAACTTGTTGTACCTGCTTTCTGGGCTGAGATGGGGAATCGCTGAAATTTTGGACTCGGCTGGTGACAAAATGTTCCAAACACACCCCATGCACAACTCCACCGGGGAAGGTGCCAGAAACGAGTTCCGTTGGTAGTTTTTACACTACCCCGGTAGGCAGCTGAAAGGCACCACAAAACTTGTTCTACCTGCTTTCTGGGCTGAGATGGGGAATCGCTGAATTTTGGACTCGGCTGGTGACAAAATGTTCCAAACACACCCCATGCACAACTCCACCGGGGAAGGTGCCAGAAACGAGTTCTGTTGGTAGTTTTTACACTACCCCGGTAGGCAGCTGAAAGGCACCACAAAACTTGTTCTACCTGCTTTCTGGGCTGAGATGGGGAATCGCTGAATTTTGGACTCGGCTGGTGACAAAATGTTCCAAACACACCCCATGCACAACTCCACCGGGGAAGGTGCCAGAAACGAGTTCTGTTGGTAGTTTTTACACTACCCCGGTAGGCACCTGAAAGGCACCACAAAACTTGTTCTACCTGCTTTCTGGGCTGAGATGGGGAATCGCTGAATTTTGGACTCGGCTGGTGACAAAATGTTCCAAACACACCCCATGCACAACTCCACCGGGGAAGGTGCCAGAAACGAGTTCTGTTGGTAGTTTTTACACTACCCCGGTAGGCAGCTGAAAGGCACCACAAAACTTGTTCTACCTGCTTTCTGGGCTGAGATGGGGAATCACTGAATTTTCGACTCGGCTGGTGACAAAATGTTCCAAACACACCCCATGCACACCTCCACCGGGGAAGGTGCCAGAAACGAGTTCTGTTGGTAGTTTTTACACTACCCCCGGTAGGCAGCTGAAAGGCACCACAAAACTTGTTCTACCTGCTTTCTGGGCTGAGATGGGGAATCGCTGAATTTTGGACTCGGCTGGTGACAAAATGTTCCTAAACACACCCCATGCACAACTCCACCGGGGAAGGTGCCAGAAACGAGTTCTGTTGGTAGTTTTTACACTACCCCGGTAGGCACCTGAAAGGCACCACAAAACTTGTTCTCTACCTGCTTTCTGGGCTGAGATGGGGAAGAGCTGAATTTTGGACTCGGCTGGTGACAAAATGTTCCAAACACACCCCATGCACAACTCCACCGGGGAAGGTGCCAGAAACGAGTTCTGTTGGTAGTTTTTACACTACCCCGGTAGGCAGCTGAAAGGCACCACAAAACTTGTTCTACCTGCTTTCTGGGCTGAGATGGGGAATCGCTGAATTTTGGACTCGGCTGGTGACAAAATGTTCCAAACACACCCCATGCACAACTCCAC